>NW_028318082.1:2385000-2559899 GCF_062004578.1 Staurois parvus
CTGCTGGGCGCAACCGATGGGTGGCACTGCTGGACAGCACTGATGGGTGGCAGTGCTGGGCACTTGTGGGTGGCCCTGCTGGATGGCCCTGCTGGGCACTGATCGCCAGTGCCCTGATGATCGGTGCAGATGTCCTCTGTGTCATCTGCCGGTTATCGGCAGTACTTTCCTCACGCTGTGACAGCCAATAACCGGGAACTGTATTTACATTGTGGTCCAATGTGTGGTAAAAGGCTGCTGTGATTGGCCTTTTACCTCATCATGTGATCAGCTGTGTCCGTAGGACACAGTGATCATGGAGAGCACTGGGTACATGCCGCTGGGGGAGCATGGGAGGATACGTTCTGGGAGGACGTCATATCCTGCCCTCCCAGAACTGAACAACCGTGCTGTAGCAGCCATTCGGTTATAGTGGGGTTGGCAAGTGGTTAACTGAGTGACAGTGTGCTGGGGCTGCTTACCTCACATCCAAGATGGTGAAGCATAGCAGCAGTCTCAGGCCTTTTAGATGTCTACACATTGGAGGCTTTTATTAATCATAAATAATAATAATAGACTGTTGTTGAAATGAATGGTCCTGCAACACAGTCTTTTTAAACCTTTTGCGCCGAGTATTTGAGTACCCAAATGTAAATAAACCTGTGCCAAGAACGCGCTACTGCCACACTTACTGTTGCCTGACTGAAAGCTCCTGATTGCTACGTGCGATGGGAAGCTTTCTGATCATGAGACCATTGTGACAGCCAGTCATGGCAGTCCCATGATTATAAACCCCACCGCGGCTCCCGGCATCAGAAAACTCTTAAAGGGCCAGGATTCTCTGCATTAAACATATATACATTGGAATAATTGTATTTAAATACATGCAATCGCTCTTTATCAGATCCCCAACAACTTCTGTGACATGTGAACTGGGATAGAAAGGGTAAAGCAAAAATAATTAAACGTGTTTTCTCTCCTATCTGGGGATGCATTACTAGTGCACCAGAGATAGGCTAATCCAGACCCCCACTACCACCATTTACCCTTCAAACCAACCCCCTTTACTACTTATAGTTACAGAAAACATAACACCAACTTTGGAGTAAAAATGGCCAACATGGCCTTTTATTAACAAATCAACTTTAAATACACCAAACATTCCTTAAATAGAATCACATAGAGTTGTTGGTCTTCGAAGGCACCCAAAAATGAGCCGAAATGCATCTGCGGACAACCATATCACACTAGGCCTCCAGCCGCAACCCACCGGCTCGGAGACAACCGTACCTTCCACAGTGCAGCACCACCACCTTCCAGTTAAACCTTGGTTAACTGGAATGCCCCCGGGCACACCATACCACCGATGGGTCCCACACCATTATTTGTACCTTCCAAAAAGAACCGTCTCCAAAGACCAACAACCGCCCATGAACCAAAATAACCCCCTCCTCCCCCTGGAAGGACACAATACTTACCAAAAACAGGGAGGGCAGGAGGGAATCTCTCTCTCCTCACGTCCAGCACCGACTGACACCCATCAGCACAAACCCCCCACCCAAAGGTGCAGAAGACCCCACCTACACCCCCCCTCTACCAACCAAATCCCAGCTATCCCTTACAATCCCCTAGTGCTATCCTTAACTCTTTCCTGTCTTCCTTACCACTCTAGGCCTAGTCATGCCTGCCCTGCGCTATTTCTTTTCTCTTCATTTTTGCTACGGGCATTTCTTGACTAGTGCACCAGAGATAGGCTAATTCAGACCCCCACTACCACCACTTACCCTTCATACCAACCCCCCTTTACTACTTATAGTTACAGAAAACATTACACCAATTTTGGAGTAAAAATGGCCAACATGGCCTTTTATTAACAAATCAACTTTAAATACACCAAATATTCCTTAAACAGAATCACATAGAGTTGTTGGTCTTCGAAGGCACCCAAAAATGAGCCGAAATGCATCTGCGGACAACCATATCACACTAGGCCTCCAGCCGCAACTCACTGGCTCGGAGACAACCATACTGTCCACAGTGCAGCACCACCACCTTCCAGTTAAACCTTGGTTAACTGGAATGCCCCTGGGCACACCATACCACCGATGGATCCCACACCATTATTTGTACCTTCCAAAAAGAACCGCCTCCAAAGACCAACAACCGCCACAGCACGCTGGGTAAGCCCTTACCCATGCATGCCACGCCACACCCGAACCGCCCGCTGTACTCCATCCTGTAGACCCAGGGACCATAAATCCCAACCGCATTCAGATGCACCCCATCCCTCCTAAGGTACCGCCAAGTATCCAATTACCAATGACTATCACCCCCCCATTGCGGATAAAGAAGCACCCCACCTCCTTGTTGACCTTTATACGGGCCTTGTTAAGCCGCTCCACTGACCGCGCCAGCCACCAAGAAGTGCGTGTGACCATGTCGGACCACACCACCACCATATCCGGATAATCCCTGCGCAACTGAAGGAAGTCCAGCTTGACATCCCACACCAGCTCCCGCATGGACCTAACCCCCAAGTCGTTGCCACCCGCATGAAGCACCAGCACATCCGGTGGTCTATCCAGCGGAGCAAAACGCTGCACCTCAGGCAGCACACGACCCCACAACATACCCGTCACACCTATCCAGCGGACACAAGCCTCCTGTCTAGCCAACCCCAGCTGCCTGCCATTGGGCCTCACAGCAGCCCGCCTGGCCCCCCAAAACACGTATGAATGACCCAGGATCCACACCAGGCACAACGCTCCATCTGAAAGAAAAGGAAAAGCAATACAACCAGAACAATACACAGAGACAGGACAGAAACTCCTCCCCCACAGCCCAAGGACAAACAGAAGACAGGACCCACCCACTAGTCCGTCAACAGATGCGGACGAACGTACAAGCGAAATCTCTGTGAATCCCACCTACCAATACATTTTACCACATCATCCGACAAACCTCACCGGGCAGCCTCTGTAGCAGCCCCTATCCGAAATGAATGCGAAGCATATAAAGATGCATCCAAACCAGCCGCCGTTAAATACCGTTGATAACTGACACAAATTGAAAGCGAGATGCGAGATAAAGTGGACCCATCAGCGTGCCGGAAAAATGACCCCTGCCCCGGCGGAAGAGCATAGAACCGCACCCGCGCACTACGACCCAATTGGTCAGTCTTAGACCGACAGATGAGCACCTCCACCCATTCCCCAGAGCACACAACCTCCTTCACAAATAACCCCCCAAGAACCGATTTGAACTAACAAGCTCACCAATACGCAATGCCCCAAAAAAAGCCACCACAAAGGCCGCCCGAAACAAGCACACCTCAAAGTCCGAAGAACACACAGACCGCAGCTGCTCAAACAAAGACCCCAACAACTCAAAGGACACCGGACGACGGGAATCCCTACAGCGATGAGCCCTACGGTAACCCCGAAGGGCCTGTCAAACCCAAAAATCTTTCATCTTTCCGACACCCTTGCAACTTGAAGAAAAAGGCCAAACCAGCCAGCCGGCGATCCACCGCAGCAGACGAAACCCCCTGCTCCAAGTTCCGCGCCAAAAAGTACAACACTACCAAACCCACCTCCAGCCCCCAAGGATCAATCTCGACTCGACGCAGCAGGTCCAGCCACTCCCGCCAGACCTTAGAGTATGCAGACCATGTCGCTTCACTCACCGAACGTCGGATCCAGCCTGCAACGGCCTCAAGGCAATCTCCCACAGCCAGTCGGGACAGCCAGTCGCGCCAACTCTCGGAATTTGTCCCACTGAAAACGAGACAAAGCGTCAGCCAGAGTGTTATCGGCCCCAGGGAGATGCACAGCATGGAGAAAAACGTTCAGCTGTAGGCAACACAACACTAAATGGCGAAGCAAGCCAACCACCGGCTGCGAAGAAGATGAGACCCGATTGATGACCTGAACCACCCCTAAATTATCACAGTGAAAACGAACCTTTTTATTCTGAAAATACTCCCCCCAAACTTCAACCGCCAACACTACCGGAAACAGTTCCAACAGAACCAAGTTATAAAGAAAAACCGCCTCCCGCTAGGAAGCAGGCCACGGAGCCGCACTCCACCGAATCCGGAAAAAGGCCCCATATCCCGCGGAAGCCGCTGCATCCGTGAACAATTCCAGGTCAAAATTGCTCACTGGGCCAGACATCCACAGAGCTCGTCCGTTAAAGGAATCCAACAAGGTGTGCCAAATCTGCAAGTCCTCCCTATGCTCCCGAGTCAAGCGAATAAAATGTAACGGTGAGGTAACTCCCGGCGGCAGAACACCCGACCCATCGGCAGGATGCGGCAAGCGAAGTTAAGTTTGCCTACCAACGACTGCAAGGCCCGCAGCTGAATTTTACGCTTGCCAAGTGCCCCACGAATTGCAACTTGTAGGGAAAATAGCTTGTTGTCAGGCACTCCATTGTGCTGGAATCCAAAACAATGCCCAGGAAAGTCATCACTGAAGCCGGGCCCTCCGTCTTTTACAAAGCCAGAGGAATCCCGAAACGTTCTGCGACGTGTTGCAAAGTGGCCAACAAAACTGCACATACTCTGGAATCTGGCGGACTTACACAAAGAAAATCATCCAAATAGTGGATGACAGAATCCACCCCCGAGACATCCCGCACCACCCACTCCACGAACGAACTGAACTTCTCGAAGAAAGCCCAGGATATAGAACATCCCATAGGAAGGCACCTATCAACGTAAAACGAGCCCTACCAATGACAACCCAAGAAACGAAAACTGCCCGGATGCACCGGCAACAGCCAAAACGCTGACTCAATATCCGATTTTGCCATTAGCGCACCGCGCCCATACCAACGAACCCAGAAATCCGCCACATCAAATGACGTATAAGACACCGTACACGACTCTGGATCAATAGCATCGTTCACCGAACACCCTTTTGGGAAGGACAGGTGAAGAATTAACCTAAACGCATTAGGCTCCTTCTTGGGCACAACTCCCAAGGGAGAAACAACCAGATCCAAAAATGGAGCGCAAGAGAACGGGCCACCAATGCGAAAACCCTCAGAAAACCCAGCCACCAGCAGCACGGCGGCTGCCTGGTCAGGGTCTCTATTTAGGAAAGGCCGCATCCTTTCCACCCTCACCGGCATCGTCCCTTTTACCCACATGCTCTCCGGAAAGGCCTCTACCCCGCTTGAAGCAGCGCAACAAGGGATGGGTGCCACCGCAACCAGAACATTCGTGCCTAAAATAGCAGGACCCTCCGAAACGACAAGCGCCCTCTTGGAACTGCCAGCAGAAACCCCTACGCTTGGCGGCCGATTGTCCCAAGGGGGAACGAACCTCCAGCCCCGCCATGAAGAAACTGACCAGGGGCCCTCGCCGGAGTCATAAGCCGCATCCAAAGGCCAATGTCCTTATTTCCCCAACGCAATGACGGGCGAACAGCCCTACGCTGTCGAAACTGCTCATCGTACCGGAGCCATGTGGTCCCCCCGTAAACCTTGTGAGCCTCGCCAATAGCGTCAAGGTAACAGAAAAGCGCAGAGGAATGCTCAGGGGCCTTCTCCCCAATGACACTGGCCATGATCGTGAACGCCTGCAACCAATTAGTGAACGTACGATGGATAAACCAAAAATGCCGCTTCTCCGCTACCTCCCGCCTGCCTTCTTCAAACCGTGAACCATCGAAAGGAAAACGCTCCAAAGGCAAGAGCGTAAAGATCTCGACATACTCACCTCTCCAAATCTTCTCCCGTACATCCGAATGTAAATGCGCACCTAGCGGGCTCTCGAAGCACACGTACACTTCACACTTAGCCGAGTCCGCCAAGCCGACAGGCCCTGACACCCCCGCACCCACACCCAAAACCGCGGAGGGGGCTGTAGAGCCCACAGCACCGGTCTCCGCTGTACCCACCCCTGGCCCAGAAACCAGAGGAGAAGCAAACACCGGGCCCCGCACGTCCTTACTGTCTTGCCCTAGGACCCCGCACACATCCCCACCAGCAGGCGGGAGCTACGCAGAAGCAGGCCCAGAGCCCCCAATACCGTCCCGTTCAAGTCGCCGCAGAAAATCCCGCAGGCCAGAAAACAAATCGCAAAGACCCGCCTCCATCCCCGACGGGAGTACGCCGACATCCCTCACCGCAGAGGCCGCGCCCGAAGGGGTGGCCCGACCTCCCCCCAACAACTCCGGAGAGCAGAAGAAATGGAGACAGCAGACCCAGAAACAGGTAACTCACCAGGCTGCCCAGGAGATGTCCCATCAACAGCACGACCAGACTCCATCGCCGATGAGCGGCCGGCCGCCGTACCCGCATCACATTCTGACAGCTCGCCCTCTGACCGGTCTTCCTCACCTCGCCGACTGGATGGCCTCCCAGTCCCAGGAGCCACGGGTGTTTCAGGTCTGTGCCGCTCCCGACACTGCCTCCTGGCACCAGCCACGCCCACTGACGGCTCTGGGCTCCGTCCAGCAGCGCTTCCAGCAGCATTCCGCCCAGCGCTGCTCTATCTTCTATGCTTTTTAGGGGCCGCCGCTCCAGGCCTCCCTGGGGGCCTGCCGGCCGCAGCAGGAGACAGCCCGGCGGCCGCAGCGGTGCGCCTCCCACGCTGAGCTCCCTCCCTGACAGGCGACTCGTCCACGGAGGAACCGTTGACATTCAGACCTCTCTGCCGCGTGGGCGGGGGGGAGGGGCTTCCCCCACGTGGTACACCGCCCGTCGAGCTCTGCCGCAGACGGGGATTCCTCCCAGCCTCTCCGCGAGCAGCAGCAGGAGAGCGCCCTGACCGCAGGGCCGGAGGGTCCTGAGCGGGGCTCCCATCATGGCGCTGAGCTCTGGGGGGGGGGCGGACTAAAGCACTCCTCAGGCCTAGACCTCCGAGTACGTGGGCGCCCCTGCCGCCCATAGTCCATCCATGATCTCAGCCAATGTCCGCTCACCAAGTCCCTCAGGAAAGGCAGCCTGCAGCAGGACACGCTGTTGTGGTAATCTCTCTCTCCTCATGTCCAGCACCGACTGACACCCCCCACCACAAACCCCCCACCCAAAGGTGCAGAAGACCCCACCTACACTCCCCCTCTACCAACCAAATCCCAGCTATCCCTTACAACCCCCTAGTGCTAAGTTTAACCCTTTCCTGTCTTCCTTACCACTCTAGGCCTAGTCATGCCTGCCCTACGCTATTTCTTTTCTCTTCATTTTTGCTACGGGCATTTCTATACTGTCATTGTTCAGGTACTGAGAATAGTGGTGGGGAAAAAGGGGATTTTGGCAGCTCGAAGATAAGTCATAGGTCAAGCATGCTTTAGGAGGCTTCATTGTAGGAGCCAAGTCACTTCCTTGTAATATGACTTCTGCACATATAATCCTTAGAACAACTTCATAATACCCAATGTTTCCATAAATTAATTCTGAAAACTGCAAATACTGACAATTTCAAAGTCAGTATTTTCATGGGCATGCCCACCTGGGGATGCCTACTTGCATAGCAAAACTTTGACAAAGTAATTGTGCTTTCAAGTAGCCAGATTAAAATCCATCTTTCAGTTAAAATCATTTAAATACAGTCCAAATACATCAAAACAAAAGCTGTGCATATTCTTACAATTAGTTTTTCTGTAGAAAACAAACACAGCTTGAATAGAAAAGCCACTGCTTGCTACCATGCTGAAGAGAAGGACCCTTGCTCTTTGCATTGAAGCAGTCATCTCTCTACAGATGTGTGACTCGATCTGTTGAGTCAGAGCCATAGCTCCCCAATCAACAAGCAGCATGAGTTTTGCTGATTGGCTAAACACGATCAGGTATTAAAGCAGTATTAACAGCTTCCCGTCCAGCGACATTGCTGGATAGAAAGTGTGATATCTTAGTCATTGCTGCAGCTGCAGCAATGCCTGCAATATCATTCTTTAGAGCCAGCAATTCTGCACTAAATAAAATTAATCGGAGTGGCTAAAGAGCTGCTGGATTACTTTTACAGGCGGTGGAAGAGGGTCCTACCCCCCTCCTGTCACCGCCGCCACCTTTACCGGGATCTCCTGTGTGATCGGAGAGCCAGTAAGAATACATCCAGTGGCATCCTGTTCCTGAAACGCAGTAGATGTCGTTACTCCCACTCTGTCACATCAGAAACCAGAAGCGACGGAGATTTTGTCATGTTCGGTTTCTATCTGTTGTTTACTGCCCATTGCTGGCTCAGGGAAGGTTTGCATTGAACCGATTTGAGTTTGATCCGAAGCTTTCAAGGGCAGAGGAGACATCTGGGGCCTAGTAGATCCCAGATGTCTCACATTTCTTGCGATAGCAATAAAAGTGATTAAAACAAATTAAACCGTGTAAAAAGAAAAACTTCAAATAAAGTAAAATTTTTAAAAAATGTAATGCGCCCCATCTTCCCATGCTCAAGCACAAATGCAAACTCACGTGCCGTCACGCACACATGTGTAAATGGCGATTGCAATCAAATTATCAAATTACTTGATTCACCCATCAACACAAAACAGTTGTAATGGTTACTGCTGGCCGTTATAGCCACCAACAGTGATCAGGCGCAAAAAGCCCGACAAGCTAGTTTTACTGAAGTCAATCAAGAGATTAACTTCAGAACAACCCGCCTGCCCATACATGGATCGAAATTCGGACAGTTCCTACGAAACTGACTGAATTTCAATCCATCCATGGCTGACTTAAGAAGCTGTTAAGAGTTGACATGAGCACACTAGCAACTGTGACAGTTATCAGCCAGGGCATGCCTTGAATGTAGCATACACTGAACATGTGTCAACAAAAATACAAGTAGTAGGCAAAATATAAATGTAAACATTGCAAAAACAACATTGGTATGTTTGAGTAAAAGGTTGGATAACATTTCTAATGAGCTTTCTTTTGTCAAACCATTTGAAACTTCCGTACTCTTCATGGAAAGCAAGGCTCAGGAGTTTATGCTTCTGGCATAAAGTGGCATTGGAGACAGAACAGCAACAGGTTGCTAAGTCACCGAGTACTGAATATTGGGATGTAGAAGGTAAAGTGCTCAGGTTCCCTGAGGAGCCTTTCGTAAATGTATGTACAACAGCAGAGATATTATATGGCACCTCTATGGTTCCTGCTGGGCAGCAGCAACTTTAAGCCTTGAGATGATCATTTCAGTTTCCATCTGTTGCTGCAGTGCACCAGTCCAAAAAACCCCACTTTTATTGGTGATCTGGGAACCCCTATAAAAAAATCATAAATGCTAAGAAGAGTTGTACAGCTACATATTAAATCCAAAACTGCCTTGGAAGAATGAATGTGATTAGTAAAGCAGGATATAGAGAAGGAGGTGACAGAGAACATGTTCCAGGATGTACTCTTCCAGGTACTGGCAGCAATGAATTACAGAAAACACATGTCAAGATAAATTGCTTATTTTAGCACAAATGCGATGTTTGTTGGATAACATTAGTTCAGTAACTGGTTTTGCTTGTTGCCTAGAATTTGTTGTTTGTTTGATCTTTTTCTCATCAGCCTATGCCCATTAGGGTCATCATGACATGATATTTATAGCTTTAGAGAAAGACCTACTCAAATGATCTCTGCCAAGTACTAAAATTGCCTTGTGATACACTGTTATTGTAATGTTAAAAAAGGAACTGCTATCCTTTTTATGAAAAGAAAGTTACTTGTGTAGTTTCTTTGTAATTTTTCTTGTCATTTAAGATTTGAATCTTAACTTCTGTGTGGGAACACTTTTTAACCTCAGTATGTCATAAAGTATATTAGCATTTGCACCATTTTGAGAAAAAAATGGCTTAGCTCATAATGCAAAAGACGTTTCTGCAATTCTGCTTTGTGCAATCTGAATTGTCAGTTAGTGTAATATAGGTGAGAAGATAGTCAGACACTTTTGAGGGAGCATTTATGTAGTACCTTGACAGAGAGATGACATATCTCATAAATCTCCCACTACAACAATCAGCTCAAGACAAAGGTTCAGGATGAATAGAATACATAAACATTTCTTAGCGGTCTGCAAAACTTCAAAGGACTTCTAATTAACCCCTGTTGTAAAATTGCCATGCCATAAATCGTCTAGAAGACCCCTCAACAAGCTTTAATGTATTCTGGTCATAATTGGCAGTTGTAAATCCATTTATTAGCAATACACATCTTTGGGTCTGGTATTTAAATGATGCAGTGTAACGTTTCATACAATTTTCATAATTTCAGCTTTGATTAAGTTAGGGTAATAAAACGTAGCTACACTAGTGTAAAAAAAATAACAACCAGTTAGAAACCAAGAAATGCCCATGCTATAATGTCCAGCAAGCAAGTTAGTCACATTAAATCTTCAAAAACAGTGTTTCTCAAACATTTTTTCAGTCAATGCACCCTTTAAAATGATGCACATTTCGAGGCACCCCATTCTAAAATGTAAAAAACGAAACTAATAGTTTTAAATCACACAGCAACATCCACACATGTAGGGCCCCCAGCATGATTTATTTTTTCTAAAGCAAATATACCTTTGCATACTGGTACTGACTAGTACTGCAATGTTTCTCTCCCTAACTCCACTAATGTGCCCCAGTGTTGACAAAGAGGGACAAAGGAGGGGCAAATAAGGATGGTGTGTGTGTGTGTAGCCAACATTCTCTTTATCAACCATTGGTTGTTAGGACACCTGTTCAGGAAGGTTATAATGGTGCATAATGAAAACCTTGGCCCAGGACTTTGTGTAACTAAAATGCAGGTTTGATCCACCTGTTGGATGGTATACAATTTTTGGGCCATTTTTAAGTATTTTGCTAAGGCACCCCTGAAGAAACCTGCAAGCACCCTAGGGTGCTTGTGCACCCTGGTTGAAAAAGGCTGTTCTAAACCTTGTATACATCAGATTTATATAATATTTAATCTTAGTCTAATCATAATTTCATTCTGGTCAACAATATGTTGACAAAATGTAAAACTGTCATCTGGAAATATTATTATAATTAGCGAAGTTGACATCAAGGGAGTGTCCACAAATGTAGAACAAAACACTTAAGCACTCCTACCTCACATCCCTTATCTCTTTTGATTAGGTGGAGGTTGGCTCAGTGACACTTTTTAACGGGTTAACAAAAAAAGCTGCTGCTATTGGCAGTTTTTGATTTCTGTCAGAGCCAAGAAAGAATGCTGAGTCATGTTTAAGGGCCAGTGACTTAGGTTTAACTGCCATAACAAAAGACAAGGAGAACTTTGTAAAGTACTTTTATTTTATTACAGTTTGTTTTGCAGCTGCTTATTGTGTGTTTTAACACCTTTTCTATAAATATTTTTAATTTAAGTTTTTAATTTCTTTTTCATTAAGCAATATTTTAGAATGGTTAAGCTGAATCTCTAAATGCTCTAAAACAGGAATGAAGTAACTGGGACAGCAAAGAGTATCACAGACATTCCCTAATGATCAGAATTGTGACAACAGACACTGTGAATGGTGCATGTGTCCATTAAAATGTGTGGTGGCTACAATTTTTAGTGTGTAAATGGTTAACTGTGAAGTTAAAGAGAGATCTATGGTCACAACACACACTTTCATTTTATAACATCAGCATTGTAATAACAATATAAACAATAATTATTTTTGACAATCCAATATAAACTTACCAGAAAATTATTTTTTTTTTGTCAAGAGTGCTGCCTGTTCATCTTTTTCCACAAGTTCCTGGATTCCGTGCATACTTTTCTTTCAACTTCTAAGGACTACATATCTCATGGTACCTTGCTGTCTGCAAGCAGCTATGCTGTGGTGTGCCTTAAGTACTGACTGCCTCCTGTAGTTCAGACAGCAGGTTCTGTGAAATGTGTTGCTCAGCACAGCCTGCTCATGGGGCATAGTGAATACATGTCACAGAATTCCAGAAAGCAGATGTGTGGTATTCTTCAAAAAGTAGGACCGGCATTTGCTTCTTTGTGCAAGGAGGAACAGGATGAGCACTGCCAAAGCCCTGCAAAATGACCTCCAGCAGGCCACTGGTGTGAATGTCTCTGACCAAACAATCAGAAACAGACTTCATTAGGGTGGCCTGGGGGCCCGACATCCTCTAATGGCATTTGCCACTGAACACCAGAATTGGCACCCTGTGCTTTCACAGATGAGAGCAAGTTCACCCTGAGCACATAGGACAGACATAAATTGTCTAGAAGACCCCTCAACAAGCTTTAATGTATTCTGGTCATAATTGACAGACATGAAAAAGTCTGGAGAAGCCATGGAGAATGTTATGCTGCCTGTAACATCATTCAGCATGACCGTTTTGGTGGTGGGTCAGTGATGGTCTGGGGAGACATATCCATGGAGGGATGCACAGACCTCTACAGGCTAGATAATGGCACCCTGACTGCCATTAGGTATCAGGATGAAATCCTTGGACCCATTGTCAGACCCTACGCTGGTGCAGTGGATCCTGGGTTTCTCCTGGTGCATGATAATGCCTGGCCTCATGTGGCGAGAGTATGCAGGCAGTTCCTGGAGGATGAAGGAATTGATACCATTGAATGGCCCTCACGCTTGCCTGACCTAAATACAATAGAACACTTTTCTATATCATGTTTCTGTCCAACCGCCACCGCCAGGTTGCACCTCAGACTGTCCAGAAGCTCAGCGATGCCCTGGTCCAGATCTGGGAGGAAATACCCCAGGACACCATCTGTCGTCTCATTAGGAGGATGCCCCGATGTTGTCAGGCATACATACAAGCACATGGGGGCCATACAAATTTCAGCAAAATGGATTAGCCTGCTGCATCATTTTTTCACTTTGATTTTCCGGGTGTCATTGAATTCAGTCCTCTGTAGGTTGATCATTTTAATTTCCATCAAACAATGATGTATCCTTACGTTCCTAACATATTACCCAGTTCATATCAGTATAGATATCCAGCATGAGATTTTTCCCCATTAAGAGCTGATGTGTTTTCAAAGTTTTCCTTTAATTTTTTTGAGCAGTTTATATGATATTACATTTTGACCAAAGATACGCTTTAACTAACCCCAGTGATGAGTATTCTCAGTCTGTTGGTGCCTGCAAGCTGTAAATTCTCTGCTCATGGGGAGGCTGACAGTGCAATACGTCATATTCTGACAGCAGCTCTGGGACCTGAGATTTCCACTATCACAAATCACACTTATGCGCTGTGGCAACATGCCATAAAATTATCACAATATCGCACATTCCTAAAACCAACCAAAACGCGCCTACAGTGTGTTGTGGTGTTATTCATTGTAAATGCAACAACACAGATCATTTATAAGATACTGGTATACATAATGAATTTCTAATTCTGTGCTTTTTGTTATTGAAAAAGCTAGCCTAAGGGATAGAAAGTGACAGGAAATCCAGAATTTTACAGTTGTCATTGAAACGGGAGTTGACATATGTCTATGAGAGGAGGTTTCCCCTCATTTTCTTCTGTGTCTCTGGCACAGGACGTAAAGGGAAATCTACTCAAAAGGACATAGACAGCAAACAAAAACCTGACAGAAATTCCAGCCAGCATTTACATTATCCCAAAAAAAATTCTTGTTTTGAAATAATTTAACTGCTGATTTTATAAAGTGACAGTAGTACAATAGTACAGCTTTCCTCAAGCACTGCAAAGTACTAGTTCGTCACAGTGCTCATGCACACTGCATGCCTCCACTGGGCTGTAGCTCTCTCACATGCTCTCTCTGCAACCGGTGCGCAAAAACTGCAACAGTGATCGCATATCACGTAGTAAAGAATCCAGCTGTGTGTGATCTGTGATTGGTCACCAGTGATCATATGGTACCTGGGCCAATTCTAGCACCCAGTACCATGTGATAGCTGTGGGCTAATCACAGCATCACAATAATAAACAATGAGTCACAATAGTAAACATGAAAGCCATTCATGACAGTTCAAATGATTGCTCTTAGAGTGATCATCACTGTTATAAGCAATCACAGTGCAAAAAAAAATCCCTGACCACCCCCTTTCCCCAGAGTAGTACAGTGTCATTAGTGACACGGAACTACTCTGATGATAGTTTGTAAAAAAAAATAGTAAAAAAAGAAATACATGTTGAAAAATGTTAAATAAAAACATTTATTTATTTATTTTTACATATAGTCACCAGTCATTATCCCTAATCACCATTACACCAGTCATATAATGTACTGCACTGGTGACAGTTTGTAAAACAAATGTTAAAAAAAATTATTTAATTTCCTTTTTTTCCAAAAAATTGTGACAAAAAATTATAACTTCAAAAAACTCGCCATGCCTCTGACTAAATACCTTGGACTATCTACTTTCCAAAAAGGGGTCATTTGGGAAGGTATTTGTACAGTCCTGGCATTTTTGGGCCTTAAGAAATGAGACAGTCAGTACATCAGGATTGCTTCATTTTCAAATATATATGTATATATATCTATATACAGTAATACCTCCATTTACAAACACCTCGGTTAACATACTTTTCGGTTTACAAATGAAAATCCATTGAAAATAATGCCTCAGTTTAGGAATTTTTTTCGCAATACGTATGTATTGCTGATTTTTAAATGCAATTACCAGCTTTTTTTTCTTCACTATAGCTCACAGAATTAGCTGTCACTTTCGCAGGAGTTAACAGAAACTTTGTTTCTTTTAAGAAACTAAAAGGAAATATTGTTTCTCTTAACTCGGGGAAATAAACAAAATGAAAACTTTCTTTCTTTTAGCTGGGAGGAAACTGACAGCTGAATTTCTGGGCTATAGTGAAGAAAAAAAAGCAGTAACTACATTTAAAATCGGCACCATGATAAATAAAAAAACAGCATGGGGTCCCCCCTCCCATCCATACCAAGCCCTTCGGGTCTGGTATGAATTTTGAGTGGAACTCCCAATCCAAAAAAATTAAAAAAATGCCGTGGGGGTCCCACCAAAATCTATACCAGACCCATCACCCGAATGACTCCGCCCCATGTGACATCACTGATGTCACATGGGTTGGGTCACATGCGTGATGTCCCCGGGTTGCCCCACCCCTTACATATTTAAGAACTGCCAAACCACTGGAGCAGGCAAAAGGCTGGAAGCCATCCTCGGGCCTTTTTTAATATTCTTTTTTCAGGTCGGCGACGGAAGCGGCGGTGACAGCGGGCATTGTGATTGATGTTGGATCTACTGCGGGGAACATTATTTTAGTTTTTTCTTTTAATAAAGGACTAGTCAAAGACCTTGTCCTGTCTTTTTTCACACTACACTTTTTGTTTTTTGTTATTGAGTAGGGGTACCATGTACCCCATACTCATTCACATGGGGGGGCGTGATCTGGGGGCTCCCTTGTTAAAGGGGGCTTCCAGATTCCGATAAGCTCCCTGCCCACAGACCCCCACGACCACAGGCCAGGTCGTGGGGAAGAGACCACCCTGCCCCAAAGCACCCCAGCATGTTGAGGGCATGTGACCTACTATGGTTCAAGAGGGGCGCTCTCTTGTTCGCCCCCCCCCCCCTTTCCTGACCTGCCAGGCTGCATGCTCAAATAAGGGTCTGGTATGGATTTTGGAGGGGACCCCCACGCCATTTTTTTTCATTTTGGTGTGGGAGTTCCCCTCAAAATCCATACCAGACCCGAAGGGCTTGGTATGGATGGAAGGGGGGACCCCACGCCATTTTTTAAATTATTTTTTTAATTGCCAGCAATTCTTTTACATTCAGCTGTCAGAGGGGAACCCCGCTGACAGCTGAAACATTAACACATGGTTGTCACTAATACTATCTACTAAAATACCGCATGACTTGATAAAATAACTCATGCAGTATTTTAGTAGCGTTTTCTTTTTTCTGAACCTCCAGAACGGATTAATTGTTTTTCAATGCATTACTATGGGAAATTTTGGTTTACGAATTTTTCGCTATACGAAAAGTCCTGCAGAACACATTAAATTTGTAAACCGAGGTATTACTGTGTGTGTATATATATACAGTCAGGTCCATAAATATTGGGACATTGACACAATTCTAACATTTTTGGCTCTATACACCACCACAATGGATTTGAAATGAAACGATTAAGATGTGCTTTAACTGCAGACTGTCAGTTTTAATTTGAGGGTATTTACATCCAAATCAGGTGAACGGTGTAGCAATTACAACAGTTTGCATATGTGCCTCCCACTTGTTAAGGGACCAAAAGTAATGGGACAATTGGCTTATCAGCTGTCCCATGGCCAGGTGTGTGTTATTCCCTCATTACCCAATTACAATCAGCAGATAAAAGGTCCAGAGTTCATTTCAAGTGTGCTATTTGCATTTGGAATCTGTTGCTGTCAACTCTCAAGATGAGATCCAAAGAGCTGTCACTATCAGTGAAGCAAGCCATCATTAGGCTGAAAAAACAAAACAAACCCATCAGAGAGATAGCAAAAACATTAGGTGTGGCCAAAACAACTGTTTGGAACATTCTTAAAAACAAGGAACGCACCGGTGAGCTCAGCAACACCAAAAGACCCGGAAGACCACGGAAAACAACTGTGGTGGATGCCTGAAGAATTCTTTCCCTGGTGAAGAACACACCCTTCACAACAGTTGGCCAGATCAAGAACACTCTCCAGGAGGTAGTTGTATGTGTGTCAAAGTCAACAGTCAAGAGAAGACTTCACCAGAGTGAATACAGAGGGTTCACCACAAGATGGAAACCATTGATGAGCCTCAAAAACAGGAAGGCCAGATTAGAGTTTGCCAAACGACATCTAAAAAAGCCTTCACAGTTCTGGAACAACATCCTATGGACAGATGAGACCAAGATCAACTTGTACCAGAGTGATGGGAAGAGAAGAGTACGGAGAAGGAAAGGAACTGCTCATGATCCTAAGCATACCACCTCATCAGTGAAGCATGGTGGTGGTAGTGTCATGGCGTGGGCATGTATGGCTGCCAATGGAACTGGTTCTCTTGTATTTCTTGATGATGTGACTGCTGACAAAAGCAGCAGGATGTATTCTAAAGTGTTTCGGGCAATATTATCTGCTCAAATTCAGCCAAATGCTTCAGAACTCATTGGACGCCGCTTCACAGTGCAGAAGGACAATGACCCAAAGCATACTGCAAAAGCAACCAAAGAGTTTTTTAAGGGAAAGAAGTGGAATGTTATGCAATGGCCAAGTCAATCACCTGACCTGAATCCGATTGAGCATGCATTTCACTTGCTGAAGACAAAACTGAAGGGAAAATGCCCCAAGAACAAGCAGGAACTGAAGACAGTTGCAGTAGAGGCCTGGCAGAGCATCACCAGGGATGAAACCCAACGTTTGGTGATGTCTATGCGTTCCAGACTTCAGGCTGTAATTGACTGCAAAGGATTTGCAACCAAGTATTAAAAAGTGAAAGTTTGATTTATGATTATTATTCTGTCCCATTACTTTTGGTCCCTTAACAAGTGGGAGGCACATATGCAAACTGTTGTAATTCCTACACCGTTCACCTGATTTGGATGTAAATACCCTCAAATTAAAGCTGACAGTCTGCAGTTAAAGCACATCTTGTTCATTTCATTTCAAATCCATTGTGGTGGTGTATAGAGCCACAAATGTTAGAATTGTGTTGATGTCCCAATATTTATGGACCTGACTGTATATATATATACGGTATATATATATATTTCCTGGACCTCCTCACAGCAGCCTACTATGGGTAAGCTCTGCCCTCCTGACCCCTCCAGGACAACCCATAACTAGCCCATAAATCTAAGCTAATCCCCCCTCAGGTGTTCTTTTTTCATCCTCACTCCAGACACTCATTGAAGAGACAGAAGTGGAAGTGTGACCCCTGCCATGGTTCAGCTGCTCTTGGGTGGGAGGCCCCCTATTTAGGTGCAAGGCTCCTGTATGGCGGGTGCCCTGAGTGCTCGGGCAAGGAGGCTGTTAGGAGCATAAACTGCTCCACATTGTGGCTGGCATGTGTGGAGGTGCTTACCTCCCTCCCTCTCCTTTCTATTTTATACATTATTGCTGGGCTGGCTGGGGCTTACTGTCCTTCTTCTCCCTCATGACTCACAGGGGAGGGGCGATTGCTGCAGAGACTCCAAGCTAGACAGCTGATCGGGTTTCAGGCTGCTTCGTTGGCTACAGCAGGAGGTGTGAGTGGCCGAGACTTCTTGGTTGCTAGGCAGTGGTCCTAGAGCTTTCAGCTTCTCTCTGAGGCTTCTGGGCGGGAGATTTAAATGCAGCTTCCTTCTCTGCTCCTGTCAGCTGTGGACACTTCACACAGAGCTGCAACCTCCTGATCTCTTTCTGCTGGCTTCAAGCTCCAACTGCCCCTGTGAGTCCATGGATCCTTCTGAGGTACTGTCAGTTTCAGCTTCTTCCTGTGCTGTATTTTTCATATGCTCTCTTTTATTTCAGTTTCTTTAGTGCCATCATGAGTTCCTCCATGCCGCCAACCAGAGCACTGAAGCAAACCTCTGAAAGGTTGTTTATTTTATTTTATTTATTTGTTGTGTGTGTTCTTTATACTAGTAAGTACAAGTGGGTTTTTTATCATTACACTGTTCAACAAATTTTTATTTTTTGCCAGTTTTGGAAAGAAAAGGATCCATTTCTTAATGAATTTCACATTCTGAGTTCAAATATAACAATGAAATTTGTCAATTGGCTCTAGTTTTTCTGTAAACGGAAAGTTTTCTACTATAGGCGTAATGACTACATAATGCACAATAATTATATAGATAGATGTCTTTCCACAAATATAAAGCAAGTGATATTGACTACATAACAAAGCCTAAATGGCATAATATATTGCATAGGATTACCAAGAAAAATTATAGCCATAAGCTAAGTTGAATCATTTTAATACTTAGGATTCTCACTAGTTTTGTCTTCAGTTTGTGTCGGTTTTGCTTCTCTTGGCTTTTCTCTTGTATTCGAGGAAAGGGCTATCTCTTACAACTGCACGTGACTACACGCTTCAGGTTCTTCCTCACTTGACTCAACCACGAAGGATTCTGGTGCTTTAGGAATTGGTAGCCCCTCTCCATGAGGAACTGGACGTATTGCCGATGGAATATTTGGATAGTGCACAGATAACTTTTTCATCTTATTTAGCCCTTTTACAATTGGAGGCACCATACAAAAGTAACAATTACTAACATGATCTGTTGGCTTTCTCCAAATCATTGGCACAGCGAAAGGCATAGATGCCTTTTTTCCATTCAACCATTGCTCCAGTGCCGTCCCACAAGAATTGCAGCATATATGTGGTGCCCAGCTCTTGTCCTGGTCTCCTATCTTGCAGCCAAAATACAAGTTGTAGGCTTTCTTAATCATTCCTGTTATCCTCCTTTTTTGTGAGATAAAAGTTATTTCACCGCAGATATAGCAGAAATTATCTGCTTTATTCACACAAGTTCGAGGCATTACTGAGTAGCCTATATAAGCATAAAACGAAATGTAAAGACGCTGTCGAACTACAATCAGCTACAGATACTGCAGCTTTTATGCAGTGAAGTGATGCAATTAAAGGCTAATATTGCATCATCTCAGTATACATGCAATTTTCTATTGGTCACCAGTATCAATTGCGCAATATGCAGCTGAAGTTGCATCATAATTTTGAATGGCTTACGTCATTAGATGGGTGAATATATCATGGAAACTAGAGCCAATAAACATTTTTTAGGGTCATTTTCGTTTTCAGCACCCCAAAATTATGTAAGATTAGCTAATTTTATGCCCAAAACTTTTTACCTGTTGAACAGTGTTATTTGTGTTCTGGCAATTTTTTTTCCAAAAAAGAGTGCAGGAAGAAGAGCCCAGCATGGAATAAAAGTCTGTCAGTGGTGCCATTCAATATGCCTTCCCCAGTTGCTCACAAAAGTTACCAAGAGGTTCTGGGAAGAAAGATCAGCCGCAAATCGAGAATTTCTCGCAGGAGTAGAGCTCACCATCAACGTGAAGGTGTGGACTCTTCCTCTCAAGAGGCTTCTCCATCACGCGTGCACGAGAATTTATGCTGGGCCTGTTCAGGGCCAGCGCTACCTACAAAATTGGTGTATGCTTCTTGCCTTGAAGATGCAGCGCAAGATAAAGAAGCAGAATCTCGTGAAGTTAAATCCTATATTAAAAAAACAGTAGCAGATGGCTTTTGCAGGCTTTCGGGAAGATCTCAGAAAATGTCAAGAAGATGTGCCTCAGAGTGTCCACTGTCAGCTTCCCATCATGAACGAAATTCAGATTCTCATTCCTCGGAGTCAGATTCGGTTCCTGAGACACATTCATTAGATTTTACGCAAGTTTCAACTTTGGGGAATTCGGTTAAACAAGCCATTGTCTGGGAGGATGAAGAAGCCTCTCCTCCAAGAAAGCAGAGGAAATATACCGAATTAAAAAGAGAGTTGCCTGCTTTCCCTTTGATTTTCAAAATCAGGGAAATGAAGAATGGGCGAAGCCGAACTGCAAGCTTACAGCACAAAATAGGGGAGTTAAACTTTATCCTTTTAAAACAAAGGACTCTGGGTTTTGGGATATACTCCCCCAGGTGGATGCAGCATTGCAAGGCTGGCAAGGCATGTTACACTGCCTCTCAAGGATTCTTTTTTTTTTTTTTAGAGACCCCATGGACTGGAAAGTCGATACAGACTTCAAAATAATTTGTTCGCTGGCGGGAGCGGCATGTAAGCCAGCTGTGGCTGTCATATCTGTGGCGACAGCTCTTGGGGTTTAGATTTCTGATTTGACTTTAATCTCAGATAGAGGAGTGCAGAGGAGGTCTGGTTCTTCACCATTGCTACTTTTACAACTTGCAGCAGATTGTATCACAGAAATGGCAGTCGACCAAGTACGTGTGGCAGCCAAGCTCATGGCTCATCCAGTGACAGCACGCAGAGCTCTGTGGTTAAAGCACTGGTATGCTGATAATGCATTGAAACAGGGCCTTTGCTCTATTCCCTTCAGGGAAAAGTGCTATTTAGAAAGACCCTTGAGGAGGCCATTCACAGAGTCTCAAGGGCAAGTCAAGATTATTGCCCCAGGAGAGAAGAAGGCAGCGCAATTCCTTTTGTACAAATAAGAGATCAAAGGATCAGTTTGAAGACACAAAGTTTTACAGACCTGGACGGGAGTATTTCAGACCCTCCTGGAGGTCCGGTCAGTCCTCCTTTACTAAGGGACCCACATCCAAAGCAGGGCAGAATGCCAAGCCCACAGAGGAGATCTTCTGAAGGTTCGCCCCACCAAACATCTCAGGCAGGGCAAGATTGGCAGATTTCAGAGATGTTTGGATGGAATGAGTGACAGACAAATGGGTTTTGGATTATATTCAAAGAGGATATGAGATCAAATTTGCCAGCAAACCGCCACAGGTTCATTTTGTGGAAACCAGAATCCCCTCTTCCCAGGAAAAGGCTGCTTATCTGTACAATTACATAGAAGAATTGTTGGCCGCCAATCCTACTGTTCCAGTACCGGCTTGGGAGAGAGGTATGGGGGTATACTCCCCCTTATTTCTTGTACCAAAGGCATCAGGTGGGTTCAGACCGATATTAGATCTCAAATACCTGAATTCCTTCATAAAACCTCCATCTTTCAGGATGGAAACAGTGGACGCGGTTATTGCAATAGTAAGAGACAACAATTGGATGGCATGAGTAGACTTGGCTGATGCGTATCTTCATGTGCCCGTGGACTGAAGTCACCATCGCTTTTTAAAATTTGCTGTCAGGGGCGCTCATTTTCAGATTCGGTGCCTCCCTTTTGGACTCTGTACAGCTCCAAGAACATTTTCAAAGATTTTGTCAGTAGTCATTGCACTGTCAAGGACCAAGGGTGTTCAGATCTTCCATTATTTGGACAATATTCTCATTTTAGGAGGCACAAAACAGGAAGATGAGAAGCACGTTTCCCTAACTTGCGAAACCCTCAAGCAGTTTGGCTGGATAGTCAACATTTGAAAAAGCAACCTCAAACCTTCTCAGAACCTGGAATATCTGGGTGTCCTCTTCAAGACAGACCTGGGTCGGGTATTTCTTCCTCAGAGGAAGATTTCAGAGATCCAGAGTTCGACGACAGCTGTAATAAAGCAGAGAATCTTACCAGAAAGGGAATGTATGCAGTACCTAGGTCAGTTGTCCTCAACAATTCCAGTAGTCCTGTGGGCCAGGTGGCATCAAAGATAGTTTCAATTCAACTTTCTGCAGCAGTGGGACTGCCATTCCCTAATACAAGGTATTCTCATTCCTGCTTCAATTGCTCAGTCCCCAAGGTGGTGGTTGAGAACGAAAAACTTAGCACGAGGTGTGCAGCTTCAAATACCTGCTGCTGTGATTGTGACAACAGATGCCAGTCATTTAGGTTGGGGAGCCCATTGCTTAGGTCAACAAGATCAGTGGAACCAGAGCCCTCCGACAGCCTCCAATAAGTTGGAGCTTATGGCGATTGTGGAGGCTCTTGAAACTTTCCGGCTACTGCTTCAAGGAAGAGCAGTGAAGATTTTGTCAGGCAACAAGACAACAGTAGCCTTTGTGGCCTGTCAAGGGGGCATGAAGAGCTTGAACCTACTAAGGATCACTGCTCAAATTTTTCTCTGGACATCATCTGACATCCATAACAGCGACATATCTTCCCATCCCAGAATACCATAGCAGATTCTCTAAGTCAGACATTCTTCAACCACAATGAGTGGTCGCTCAGTCTGAGTTATCTTCAGCCAAGGGGGGACACCGGTGATAGATTTGGTGGCCTCAGCTGTGAACAAAAGGCTTCCTTGATACTTCACGAGTTTACTTCATGCCCTTTCAAACCCCTGGAGCTTTCACCTAATGTACGTATTCCCTCCCATTCCTCTAATTCTTTGGGTGTTACTGAAGATACAGCGAGAGAGGGTCCAGGCAATAATAATTCTTCCACTGTGACCAAGAAGGCCCTGGTTCCCTTTAGTAAGGAGAATGAGGCTAGAAGATCCAATTCCCCTACTACATCGGGCAGATTTGTTGATGCAGTACGGGAAATGACACCCATACACCAGGAGATTGAATCTAATGGCTTGGAGATTGAAAGGAGACAGTTGAAAGAAATGTGTATTTCAGACAGAGTCATCGACACCTTGTTACTCTTGAGGAAACAGTCTACAAATTCCACATACCAGCGTGTGTGGAGAGCATTTTGTGAATTTGCCTTTATGAATGGCTGGGATCCTATCACTTCATCAATATCTAATGTGTTGGACTTCATCCAAAAGGACCTGGATAAGGGTCTGGCATATAATTCCTTGTGAGTCCAAGTATCGGCCTTAGCAGCTCTGACCCAAAGAAGATGGGCATTACATCCTTTGGTGATTTGCTTTTTAAAGGCCGCAATGAGAATCTGTCCTCTGGTGAAGACCTACTTTCCAAAGTAGGATTTGACCCTGGTCTTAAAAGCTTTATTGGGATTTCCTTTTGACCCTCCATCGTCCTGTTCAATGTATTATCTTACTTTAAGAATTATTTTCCTAATAGCTGTTTCCTCAGCAAGATGATTCTCGGAGTTGTGTGCCTTCTTGGTGAAGGAACCATACTGCTTGGTCTTTCCAGAGAGAGTGGTTCTCAGGCCAGTACCTTCTTGTCTTCCCAAAGTGTCCACGTCTTTCCACTTGAATTGGGAATCTGTATTTATATCCTTTATTCCTGAGGAAACATAAGAAGAATGGAAAAAGCTAGATCTAGTTTGGTCTCTTACAGTCTACCTAGAGCGTACCAAACATGTCAGAAAAGTGGATAATTTCTTTGTCTACCCTTCAAGCCCAAAAAGAGGGCAGGCTATGTCTCCTAGGGTTCTCTCAGCCTACATTGTTAGAACTATACAATCAGCTTATAAATTCTTGAACCTTCCTCCTCCAGAAGAGGACTCATTCAACCAGGGGCGTGGCGGTGCCATGGGCTTCTTATTCGAAAGTCTTGGCAGAGGTGGTTTGCAAGGCGGCTAGTTGGAGCACTATAAATACTTTCATGCGCCATTACAGGATGGATATATCTTTGAGGGATTCTGATCACTTTGGGGCTGCAGTTGTTTCTTCAGTTGTGAACCATTAAATGTCTCTGTGCTTAGTACTTTTCTGGTCCCAGTAACTTTTTTTTTTTTCTGTCCCATCTGGGCCTTGTCTTTGCTAGTTACATCCCGTAGTAGGCTGACGTGAGGAGGTCCAGAAATACGGAAAATTATCATACTTACCATAATTTTTCCTTTCCTGGACCCTCCTCACGTCAGTCTGGGTCTCCCACCCTTCATTTCCATCGCCAGGTTTGTGATGGAACACCTGAGGGGGGGATTTGCTTAGATTTATGGGCTAGTTATGGGTTGTCCTGGAGGGGTCAGGAGGGCGGAGCTGACCCGTAGTAGGCTGATGTGAGGAGGGTCCAGGAAAGGAAAATTACGGTAAGTACGATAACAATTTTCCATAATATATGTATATGTAGACTCTATAACTTTCACACAGACTAAATAATATACTACGCATATTTGGAATATTTTTACCAAAGAAGTGTAGCAGAAGAAAGATTATTTGCAAAATTGTATAACAGAAACTAAGAAAAATGTATTTTTCCCAGTGGTCATTAAATACTTATATTTGTCTGAAAAAAATGATACAAATTTAATTTGTATAGTGTTGCATAACCAAGTAATTGCTAGTTAAAGTAGCACAGCACAGCACAGAATAGCAAAAAAAACTGCTCTGATCATGAAGAAGGTAAAACCTTGCAGAGGTTAATTGGTTAACTGTGTATTTAGCTGTTGCCTGTAGCCTGGAGTTCAGCTTTAAAGACTTAACCCACTACAATGGTACATCCAGGCTTGTAATACATTTAGCAGTCTGAGCAATCTGCATGTGGTGTTACAAAGCTCCTGTCACTAAAAGGGTGTATGTGAGAAAGTACAACACATGCCGCTACAGCTGCTTATTCACCATATGGGCCACATGTATAGCAGCTTGGGAGTGTTTAACCCTTTCTCAGCACTTTGCTTCAATAAATCCTTTCTGCTCAGCCATCAATGGCTCATTATTACCATAAGGGTTTATTTGAGCAAACCTCAGCACACTCCACAATACATCCTGTGTTGGGCAGAGGATATAATTACACTTTCTCCCCCTTAGTCCCAGAACATTTCACATGAACTCCCTTCCCGCTCTGCTCTAGACTCTCCAGTATAGCATGAACATTAGCTGAACACCGCTGCTGCACCGCGGTACTGTCTATTCACAAATACTTGTCAGCTGCAGCTTTTCACTCATCTTTCAGTCCAACTTCAATAACACATGCACTGGAGAGAGCATGGATGGATACAGCATGTATCATACGTGTACATCATCATTCCTATATATAAACACAAATCACCTACACAAATGTTTTGAATTTGAATCCTTTTATTAGGAGCATGTCATCACTTTCAAAGTTACATGTTCAGGGCTAGATTTATATCTTCTGCTGTTTTAGGTCAATTGTGTCAATCCCCCCAACCCCTTTTTCCGGTTTACTGTTGTGTTCACCATGGATCTAGATTAAAAGAATTAAATTTAAAGCCGGCCATACATGGATCAAAATTCAAGTTTAAAACTTCAAAATTGGAAGTTCAGCAGGGACATGCTAAATGTCAATCCACGTATGGGCTAACTGGTTGTACACAAGTTGATCTATCGATCAGCTTGTGTACAACCTACCTATTGGGTTTTTCCCAAGCGATTAGTGCCACTAGCTATAGCTGGAAACACCGATCATGATATGCTGCCAGTGGGGAAGTTTTCCCCACAGAGGGAGTGATTCACCCACCGCAAAGAATGTGTTAATGGGGGAATCATTTAATGTTTGTTTCATTCAACCCACTAGTTGAACAAAAAAAAATGATTCACATATGGCCTGTCTTACTGTCTAAAAGGCAGTGAGTCCATTTGTTTAGCACCACTGCTATCCAACACTTCCAGGTGTGTTGCCTTATCTCCCATAGCATGCTGCAGGTTCCTTCTGCCAACCCCTACATCACATTGGTGCCCTAGAGTGACATCTACATTACATCAACAGCTTTTGAAAGGAATCACAATGCCCAGCAAAGGACATGCTATACGACACACCTGTGAAGTATTAAATAACAATGATGCTGGTAGTTTTGCAAGACAGCAAATTGATGGCTTGCCGCCCACCAGAGAAGAAAGTGCTCACTTTTTCTGCAAGAGTATGTACAGTATGTTTGGTTAAAATGACTGTGCATGTTTATGTGATGGTCACTCTGTAGAATGATTATACAGTGAGGTTAGGTAATAAACACAATCTCTTCATGTGGCTAACTTTAGTATAACATTGTAAGGTAGTGCACTAGTGTAATCCCTCATTTGACCACTAGATAGTGATAGGAACCCACCTGAGTTGCATGGCAACCCTGCCCTTATCGGTTAGGGGGCTCCTTTGGGAAGGATATACTATACATACAATACATGCAAGTACTACCCCCGCAAAGGCCACTGATTGATGATGATAAAATTTAATAAAAGTACAGTCACAGGGATAAGGATGATGAACCAAAATTCTTGTCTTGATTATGCAGAGGCTGCTAGCACACACAATAGCAACTGCATGCACACTGACCCTATAGTCAGTCTAGTGGATGTGTGTGTGTTTTTTTTTTTTGTTTTTTTTTTAATGCTGTATAGCACCATCCTAGTTAGGTGTTAGAAGTGAGACAAATTTAGTTTGTTGGGCTCTGCTGTATTAGTGGAGCTGTGACTGTGTTTTTCCTACTCTGGGTTCTACAGCTGCAGGCTTACCTGTCTCCCTGGTCTTTCAACATAGTGGGCGGAAAGGGTAAAGTCTGAGCTGGCCCTGTATACAGTCTCAGCCAATTCCTGGTTGAGAAAGTGGCCAGTAGGGGGCTGAGAGAGATATACAGTGGGGAAAATAATTATTTGATCCCCTGCAGATTTTGTAAGTTAGCTCACTTACAAAGAAATGAAGGGTCTGAAATTTTTATCATAAGTGTATTTTAAATGATAACGACAGAATATCAAACAAAAATCCAGAAAACACATGATACAAATGTTATAAATTGAGTTGCAGTTCAGTGAGTAAAATAAGTATTTGATCCCCAAGCAAAATACGTACTTGGTGGAGAAACACTTGTTGGCAAGTACAAACATAAGACGTTTCTTCGTAGTTGGTTACCAGGTGTGCACACATCTCAGGAGGGATTTTGGTCCACTCTTCTTTACAGATCTTCTCTAAATCCTTACGGTTTCTTGGCTGTCGCTTTGAAACTCGAAGTTTCAGCTCCCTCCATACATTTTCTATAGGATTAAGGTCTGGAGACTGGCTAGGCTACTCCATGACCTTAATGTGCTTCTTCTTAAGCCACTCCTTTGTTGCCTTGGAGATATGTTTTGGGTCTATGTCATGCTGGAAGACCCATCCATGACTCATCTTCTGTGTTCTGGCTGAGCAAACTAGGTTCACATCCAAGATTTTACAATATAGTACATGGCCTTGTCCATTGGCCCAGCAAAGTCGGCCT
Source organism: Staurois parvus (assembly GCF_062004578.1). Classification (NCBI taxonomy): domain Eukaryota; kingdom Metazoa; phylum Chordata; class Amphibia; order Anura; family Ranidae; genus Staurois; species Staurois parvus. Next base: position 2,412,463 of record NW_028318082.1, read on the forward strand.
GTACCTTTAGCAGAGAAACAGCCCCAAAGCATAATGTTTCCACCTCCATGCTTGACTGTATGGATGGTGTTCTAAGGGTCATAGTCAGCATTTTTCTTTCTCCAAACACGGTGAGTCGAGTTACCGCCAAGTAGCTCAATTTTGGGCTCATCTGACCACAGCACTTTCTCCCAATCCTTCTCTGAATCATTTAGATGTTCATTGGCAAACTTCAGACGGGTCTGTACATGTGCCTTCTTGAGGAAGGGGACCTTTGCAGGCTCTGCAGGATTTCAATCCATGGAGGCCTATTGTGTTACCAATGATTTGTCTGGTGATTGTGGTCCCAACTGCCTTGAGATCATTCACAAGCTCCTCCCGTGTGGTTCTGGGCTGATCCCTCACTTTTCTCATGATCATCCTTACCCCATGAGGCAAAATCTTGCATTATGCTCTAGACCAAGGATGACTGATGGTTATTTTGTATTTCTTCCATTTGCAAATAATCACTGCAACAGCTGTCTCCTTTTCACCAAACTTCTTGATGATGGTCTTGTAGCCTATTCCAGCCTTGTGCAGCTCTACAATCTTGTCCCTGACGTCCTTTGACAGCTCTTTGGTCTTGCCCATGGTAGTGCCCAAAAAAAAGATTCTGTGGACAGGTGTCTTTTATACACATAATCAGTTGTCGTTAGGAGCACCTTCTTAAATTGACATGACTAATCTGTGTACCACATGAGCACATAGCCAGTATGTGGGAGCCAGAATTATTGTTGGTTGGTAGGGGATAAAATAATTATTTTATTTGCTGAACTGTAACTAAATTTCTAACATTTTGTATCATGTTTTTTCTGGATTTTTGGTTGATATTCTGTCTCTATCATTTAAAATACATCTATGATAAAAATGATAGACCCTTCATTTCTATGTGAGTAAACTTACAATATATGCAGGGGATCAATTAATTATTTTCCCCACTGTAAAAGGATCTGAGCAGAGAGTAGCAGGGTCCTTCACCTGCCGTAGATTGATCCAGCCTGGAAGTGCTGTTAAACCTTCCTTAAGAAGTTCTGGATGATTCTAGCTCACCAAGGATCAGAAGGATCACCAAAATGTTTCAGGAACAAAAGGGCAACATCTAGAGAATATCTCTTGTGTCAGATTCAGCTGAAGTAAAGGAGGCCTTCAGGCTACCTGGTTCACAGTGAGTAGGCCACAGAGAAAACCTGAAAGAGACTATTGCCTGTACACTCCTTCTTGATAGAGGGACTGTTCCAGACCCGCTGCCAGGACTGCGCCTTAGAAGAAGCCCCCGTGCTAAAGCTGTTGTTACCTTTTGTACAGAAAACTCTGATTTACTTCAGTTTCTTGTTAGAGGGACTGTTCCAGATCTGCTGCCAGGGCTGTGCCTTAGAGAAAGGGTTCCCCTGTTCTAAAGCTGTTGCTACCTTTTGGACAGAAAACACTACTTTACTTAAGTTAACTTCTTCAAGATAGTGTCCTCATTCAAGTTGTTTAGCTCTGGACATGAAGAACACTATCTGCCTCTTTACTGTCTGAGGACTAAGTAGGATTTAACACACCTAGTCAAAAATACCCTATTCCTGGCTGCTAGCTCCAGTAAGGGATCAGGACCTGAGTTTAACAACAGGATCAACCACTAGGTCTGCGCTACAGCTGATCAAATTTGTAATTGGAGAGGGGTATAGAGCATGGGATACAACGATCGTGCAAATTCCAAACAGGAGGACACTAACTTCACTGTCCTGTTGATAGTGCATTATGATCCCTGAGACTAGTAGAAACAGCTAAATCAGGGACACTGCAAAGTCTGTACTCTGTAAAGCTACACTGGCCCTTTTATCCTAACATCACCCGGATCAGCAAACAGTCTTTTACTCACAAGGCCACCCAACAGCTGCCCAAACTTAGCTTTCTGCTGCCTTCTAGTGAAGTATGAGTAGACTGGATCCTCAAGGGTGAAGTCTCAGGGATATCGTTGTAGTTGCAGGTATGGGCCCCCTGGCTCTGCCACAGCGAGCACCCTGCTGAACATCAATGCAGATCAACAGCAAGGCGTTTCAGAGATGGCAGCTCTCCCAGCTGATGACTCTCATAAGCCAGATGTGTAGGGCTGTACATTCTGTACATGCTAGGACTCAAACAGGCTTCTGAGCCTAGCAGCATAGATAGTCCAGCAGTAACTCCTCAGGCCTCAGCCTGAGGCAAGACAGCTAACACATCCTCAACTATGTATACCCTCTCCCTTCATGCCCCAGTGGCATGAACCTCCTACTTGTGTGGCTGGGGGAAATATGAATATTCATAACTCAGCCTGGCAGAGAAACCTCATACAATAACCAATGAGCAAAAGGTGGTTTGAAACAGCAGGTAACCAAACAGAATCCACTAAATAGTTGTTATTAGTCCTGCACTGTTATTGAATAAGTCTACTATAGTTATTTATTTGTTAGGGGGTGGGAGGAGGGGATTTTACTGGGGTTATGTTATTGGTATAAAATAGTAATCAATAAGCGAAAGGTTTATCAGACACATGTTGGTCCAGTTTCCTTGCATATTTTTGCATAAAGGACAATAAATATCCACAATGCACTTATCAGCACATCAAATGTTCCTGAAGAAAAGTGCTTTTATTCCACAAGCTAGTTTAGTATGTAGATGCTGGCGCTCTGTTGAATATCATTTTGTTCCTTTCTCCCAGCACAGCCCTTGTTAGTTTTTATGAAGTTAGTCGTGTGTACACAAGCGTATAGCTGTCAAGGCGGAAGGTCTCCTAAAATATATATGTATTTATTAAATGAAATAGAATTTTCTGGAACTAAGTCAAAAATATGAAGAAAAAAAAAGCTGGCTGAGGGCCAGACACTGCCAGCAAGGGGCCTGAGGGGAAGCTGTGAATTGGCTTTCAGGGTTTAGATTATTATGGCACTTTGATTAACCAACTGTCCAGTGAAGTAAATGACAACCGCAGTCATATTGATTCACATATATAGCTTTTTTCAACACATGGGATGTTAAAGTTTATTACATTTCTGTGGTTCTGTGTTTGTTTTTTATAGCTGGATGTTGCAATACCCCCTAACAGGAGCCCCCAATGGTTCATAAGATGTGGCTGGAACACAGCATGCATTCTACTGTTTGGATTACTATAGGAAGGGTCATTCTGGGCAGCCAGAGGTATTGTAGACACATACAACATACAGAGAGCAGTATGTACTTTTGGTAAACATTTCAGAAAGTTAGTGGGTCTGGCTTACCAAAGCTTATACAAAAATTCTGCATTCTCACAGTATTTACTATAAATCTGTGATCCGCTTGGATACTGCAGATTCAATACTTATTGCAGTGTGCATCTGAACATACAGTACGTCAACAGTGCCTTACCTTAACACCCAACTCACACCCTGGAGTCACTTCCACCTCCCATAACACCCCTTCCCCCCTGTAGAGGGCTCTCAGGATTCACTTCTACCTCCCCAATCACCCCTCTTTTCCCCCAGAGGGTTCTCTGCATAAATGTTTTGCTTAATTTTGTTTTTATACTCACTTTTTTTTATAAGTCTTTAGGGTGGTCAGCTGGGTCTTCACCTTTTCCCCATCCCAAGAGGTCATCCGAGAGGAAGATGTCATCTGTGCCTGTCTCTACATCAGTACAATATGAATGAAGGGTGTGTCCTCAGTCTTCCATGTTTAATGACCTTGGCATCAATCAACCTAGAAAACCAAAGATATCTTGTAGCAAAAAAGAAGTATTGCCTGGGACAGTATGAATTGAGTGTGAATATTGCAGCCTAAACTGCTTTTTTATTATGTCCCCTAACTTGAGGCTTGAAGTTAAGCTTGAATTAACAATATGTGGAAATGCAACAGGAATTGAAAGAAAACCTCTACAAGGTGAAGGGAATTGACCTCTTAGACTATTGGTCTCCAAACTTTCTAAGCAAAGGGCCAGTTCAATGACCTTCAGGCTTTAAGGGGCCAGTGGGAATAGAAAATATCCCACTGTCAGAGTAAACAATGCCCCTTTCTTGGTGTAAGTGGGAGAAATAGTTCCCCATCGATGGTGTCAGAGGGAGGAATAGTGCCTCTCCAATGGTGTCACTGAGAGAAATAGTGCCCCATCGATAGTGTCTATAGGAGAAATAGTACCCCATCATTGATGTCAGTGGGAGGAATAGTGTCCCATCGATGGGGTTAGTGGGAGGAATAGTGCTCCATCGCTGGGGTCAGTGGGAGGAATAGTACCCCATTGATGGTGACTGTGATAGGAATAGTGCCCTATCATTGGCATCAGTGGGAGGAATAATGTGCCATTGATGGTGTTGGTGGGAGGATGGTGCCCCATCATTGGTTTCAGATGGAGGAATAGTGCCCCAAGGGCAAGATAAAGGAAAGAAACGGGCCACAACCAGCCCCCGGGCTGCAGTTTAGAGTCCACTGTCTTAGACATTTGTCACAAAATGGAAGAATTACACTTTATTCTGGGTCTGGTGAAAACAGTAACATTTTGGAATTTCCATAATTTTCTATCTTGGTGGCAATGGTCATCAGGGCAAATAGAGTGGATCACTGCAGTGGGGACAATAACAGCAATAATAACCTAAACAGAAGAAATCCGAGGTGCTAGATTTAGAGCTTATTCCCATGAAATAAATGATGGTAGTCAAAACCTTGCTTCGGCAGCTCTAGCACACAAAGTGGGGGCTACCCCACAAAGTAGGGGCTACCCAAATTAGGAAGTCTATGTAAAGTAAAAAAACAGAGTGCCAAATGATAATTTAAAAAGTCCATTGCAAGTCAACTGAGACAGCACAGTTATCTCTTCAGATAGTGATTGTCCTCCAGGAGGTTGTATAAAGTCCATTTAGGAAATGTTGGCATTAAGCCCAAGCCGTGATGAAAGGGGATATCTTGGTTCCTGAAACTCATTGGCTACAGCTGTTCTTCCTGTTGCCACATTGCTATGAACAATAAAGGATTATGGACTTTTGAGATGATCATTTGGCACCCTGTCTTTTTACTTCAAGCAGAAAAAACCTGATAGAAGTTAGAAACCCTTTCATACTCTATCCAAAGCAAAAATGTTTTAGCTTTGAATACACTTTAGGTAACAATGGTATGTATAGGCTGTTTTAGAAAGTAATGGCCTAAATGCTAAATGTAAAGTGCAGTAGCCTATAGGAAGTAATCCAACTGCACTGGAAAGACTGAGCTAAGACAAATTCTGATTGGCCGAAAGTAAGGTTTGAACTTTTTTACACTTTTGTGTTTGGCAGCATAAAAATGTACCTACAACCGCAGGTATTCATGTCTAATGCTCTATCCGCTCCTTTTAATATCACCAATGGTACGAGACAGGGCTGCCCTTTATCGCCTATCATCTTTTCGCTGGTGATGGAACCCCTAGCGACTGAGATCAGAACCAACCCACGGATATCAGGTATCCAAGTAGCGTCCACCTCGCATAAAATTGGATTGTTTGCGGACGATGTAATCCTTACTGTTACTGACCCGATGCAATCCCTCACAGAAATTTCAGCTTCCTTGCAGTCTTTTAGCGAAATATCTTAGTATAAACTTAACATCACTAAATCCTGCGCTCTCCCATTTGGAATAATGAAAGGTCCCCTGTGTTCACTTAAAGAAAAATTTCCTTATCAATGGTCCAATAAAAAATTAGATTATCTGGGTATTTGCATATCTGCCCTATCCTCCCATAGCTTCAAAAATAACTTTGAAAAACGATATAATTCCATTTTGATGGAGTTGCAGAGGCTAGACAAATTCGAAACATCGTGGATAGGTAGAATAGCAAAATTCAAGATGCTAGTTTTTCCCAAGATACTGTATTATTTCAGAACGATCCCAATTCTTATTCCCTGAGCCTATTTCCATAAATTAGAGGTGGCCATAAAAAGATTTATCTGGAAAGGGAAGAAACAGCGGATCCCCTTCCGGGCTCTCACCAAACACAAATCGAAAGGTGGATTGGGTCTGCCTGTTTTTATCTATGTATTATTATGCATCAATCTTAGACCAACTACCGGAATGGTTTGTCCCTACAGGCAAATTATGGGGGCAAATATAACAGAATGTGATCCCTAAGCCCTAAGGGCCCTACTTCTAGCTAGATCAGTTTCTCCCAAAATTTTAACTACATTTTTACCATCTATTACCGCAACTTTGGAAGCTTGGATAGCAGGCTCTAAATCATTCCCTAACTCCTCTCCCAAACTTCAACTTAACATCCCACTCTCTGTATATGAACACCTCATCCCAAACCTTAATACTAAACCATTAAGGGATCTAGGGTACAATACATATATTGACATTGAACAACCTGTTCCGAGCAAAGGATTGCACCCTTTTTTGCAGATCAGGGGATTTCATGGCGCTGGATTAAATACGTGGATAGAGGTAGACTCCAAACTATGGCAGACTATAACAAACCTTATTCGAAAGAATAAAGGAATTTCCAAGTTTTATAAACTTTTACATTATGATCACGATCTCTCTATGTTAAATAGCGTGAGTAGGTGGGAAAGGGATCTACAAAAATCCTTTACAAGAGATGAGTGGGAGAACGCTCTAAGTAGCAGTTTGAGTGTTACCAATTGTACTAATTATTGGGATTGTTCCTTGAAGATATTGCACCGTAGCTACTTTACCCCATACAAATTATCTAAAATGTACCCCAATACATCAACATTATGCTGGAGGAATTGTGTTGGTGAAGGGAATATACTTTATATTCTGTGGAAGTGTCCTCGTTTGCAAGTATTCTGGCGGGACATCTTCGCACTGATTTCAAAAGTGTCAGGTACAGTTTCCACTCCGGAACCCTCTTTGGCCCTTCTTAACCTTGCTTTAAACCTTTTCCCTGGTAAATATAGAACAATAATTGGCCACCTACTTATTGCTGCTAGATTGGCAACAACTAGTAAATGGAAATTGACAATTTCTCCTTCGATATCGGAAGTGATTCAAAGAGTGCAGACACACTATGTGTGTGAGAGGGCTCTGGCGTTTAGTCACCAATCTATGGAGAGGTTTGACGCGAAGTGGTCTCGTTGGAAAGAAATTCTGTGCCATTTAATATTACTATATAGAATTGAATATGAGTTAATCATAACTAATAATATGAAAGCTCTGTTTTCTTCATTACTTTTTCTTCAATTCTCTTTCTCCTCCTTTATTTTCCACCTTATTAGTCGGGTTCAGATGGACCTGTTTATTCGGGCCTAATGTGAATATACTAACCAGAGTGTTATGCAAACATGGTATGATTTGTTACCTGTGATCATTTGGATAGATGGCATAACCGAATTTACGTTTTTTATTAGCTAATTTATGAATACATTGGTCATCATCAATGTGTCACTTTCGGTCCTTCTCTGCAATATTACGAATGTATGTATGTCAAAGTGATACTCAACTGTGGTATTTTATTTTCTACTCTGAACCTGCATTGTTATTGTTTTATTTGTTTATTAAAACTTTAAAAAAACGATTTGAAAAGAAAATGGACCTACAACAATATCCTAAAATCTGCATTGTCTCACAGACCTAGCTTCAATTTAATACTTTTTAACTTACTGTAGTTACTCCATGGGAGTCGCTTTCTCTTAAATGTTTTTTTGAGCCTAGAAAATTTAATTTTAATTAAAAAGTTGTTCATGTTCTATAAATGTTACAAGGCAATAACAATAACAGAAAAGACAAGTAAACATATAATCATTGTTTTCTGCTCAAGTCTAATGAATGTTCCAGAGCAATCCTGAGAAATATTAAAACCTGCAATTACAACACCGATATACACTATATTTCCAAAAGTATTGGGAAGCCTGCCTTTACACTCACATGAACTTTAATGGCATCCCAGTCTTAGACCGTAGGGTTCAATTTTGAGTTGGCCCACCTTTTGCAGCTATAACAGCTTCAACTCCTCTGAGAAGGCTGTCCACAAGGTTTATGAGTGTGTCTATGGGAATGTTTGATCATTCTTCCAGAAGCGCATTTGTGAGGTCAGGCACTGATGTCGGACAAGAATCCCTGACTCGCACTCTCCGCTCTAATTCATCCCAGACATGTTCTTTCGGGTTGAGGTCAAGATTCAGTGCAGGCCAGCCAAGTTTCTCCACCCCAAACTCGTTCATCCATGTTTTGATGGACCTTGCTTTGTGCACTGGTGCGCAATCATGTTGGAACAGGGAAGGGCCATCCCCAAACTGTTCCCACAAAGTTGGGAGCATGAAATTGTCCAAAATGTCTTGATATGCTGGTATGCCTTAAGAGTTCCCTTCACTGGAACTAAGGGGCCAAGCCCAACCCTTGAAAAACAACCCCACACCAAACTTTACACTTGGCACAATGCAGTCAGGCAAGTACCATTCTCCTCGCTACCGCCAAACCCAGACAAGTCCATAAGATTGCCAGACAGAGAAGCGTGATTGGTCACTCCAGAGCACACGTCTCCACTACTCTAGAGTCCACTGGCGGCATGCTTTATACCACTGCATCCAACGCTTTGCATTGCACTTGGTGATGTAAGGCTTGGATGCAGCTGCTCGGCCATAGAAACCCATTCCATGAAGCTCTCTACGTACTGTTGTTGTGCTAATCTGAAGGCCACACAAAGTTTTGAGGTCTTTAACTATTGACTCTGTAGACAGTTGGCAATTTCTGCGCACTGTACTCAGAATGTGCTGGCTCCACTCTGTCATTTTACGTGGCCTACAACTTCGTGGCTGAGTTGCTGTTGTTTCCAGTTGCTTCCACTTTGTTATAATACCACTAACAATTGACCGTGGAATATTTAATCACAGGCTATGCCCTCCCCTGTCACCAAATTTCTCTTGGTGTCAGAAAAACTTGTCAGAAGTGATTCATGCAGGTAGCAGAGGAACAGGGCAGCAGACAAAAATTACACTTAGTGCTTTGGATTGAGACACATGCACACTATAGAGCAGGGGTCCTCAAACTTTTTAAACAGGGGGCCAGTTCACTGTCCCTCAGACCGTTAAAGAGCCGGACTATAGTTTCAAAAAAAAAAAACTATGAACAAATGTGGACACAGTACAGGAGATGACCAGAGACTGTGGACATACAACGGCAGCGGGAATACTGGGCCGGCCGCTCCATAAGACGCACAGACATTTCCCCCCAAGTGTGTCTTATGGAGTGAAATAGTGTCCCATCATTGGTGCCAGTGGGAGGAATAGTGCCCCATCATTAGTGTCAGTGGGAAGAATTGTGCCCCATCATTGGTGTCAGTGGGAGGAATAGTGCCCCATCATTGGTGTCAGTGGGAAGAATCGTGCCCCATCATTGGTGTCAGTGGGAGGAATAGTGCTCCATCATTGGTGTCAGTGGAAGGAATAGTGCCCCATCATTGGTGTCAGTGGGAGGAATCGTGCCCCATCATTGGTGTCAGTGGGAAGAATCGTGCCCCATCATTGGTGTCAGTGGGAGGAATAGTGCCCCATCATTGGTGTCAGTGGGAGGAATAGTGTCCCATCATTGGTGCCAGTGGGAGGAATAGTGCCCCATCATTAGTGTCAGTGGGAAGAATTGTGCCCCATCATTGGTGTCAGTGGGAGGAATAGTGCCCCATCATTGGTGTCAGTGGGAAGAATCGTGCCCCATCATTGGTGTCAGTGGGAGGAATAGTGCTCCATCATTGGTGTCAGTGGAAGGAATAGTGCCCCATCATTGGTGTCAGTGGGAGGAATCGTGCCCCATCATTGGTGTCAGTGGGAAGAATCGTGCCCCATCATTGGTGTCAGTGGGAGGAATAGTGCCCCATCATTGGTGTCAGTGGGGGGAGGAATAGTGCCCCATTGTTGGTGTCAGTGGGGGGAGGAATAGTGCCCCATCGTTGGTGTCAGTGTGGGGGGGGAATAGTGCCCCGTCATTGGTGTCAGTGGGAGGAATAGTGTCCCATCATTGGTGTCAGTGGGAGGAATAGTACGTCATTGGTGTCAGTGGGGGGGAATAGTACCTTATCATTGGTGTCAGTGGGGGAAGGAATAGTGTTCCATCATTGGTGTCAGTGGGGGGGAGGAATAGTGCCCCATCGTTGGTGTCAGTGGGGGGGAGGAATAGTGCCCCATCATTGGTGTCAGTGGGGGGAGGAATAGAGCCCCATCATTGGTGTCAGTGGGAGGAATAATGCCCCATCATTAGTATCAGTGACACCAATGATGGGGCACTATTCCTCCCACTGACACCAATGACACGTAACTTGCTGACCCCTGCTCCAGCATGGTGCTGCTGCAGCCAGCATACCTGGTTGCAGCAGCACCATCAGCACGGCACACTTACATGTCAGCTGTCCTTCTTCACTCCGGCCTCTCCCTCACTCGATGTTCGTGGGGCCGCTCGGCTCTCCCTCCTCGCAGGTGATTGGCCACCTGTGTGCCTTTCCTGAGCTACAGTTCTGGTGCCCAATCACCGGTGAGGAGGCGGAGCCAAGCGGCAGGAGTGAGGGAGTGGCCGGAGTGAATGAAGGAGCAGCACTTCCTGGACTGGATCATCGTGGGACTGGGACTGGAGCCAGGTAAGGTACAGCAGCCTCCTGCCCGCCCCTGTACTTAGTGTCCCTTCCTAGAGGAAAATACGCCCCTGCCGGCGGGCCAGATAAATGGCCTCGGCGGGCCGCATGTGGCCCGTGGGCCGTAGTTTGAGGACCCCTGCTATAGAGGGATATGCTTTGTTTATATTTCATGTCAGAGGCCTACAACCACTTTAATGTGAGATATCAATACTTGAGTTGTCAGATTCACACACCTGCTGTGGCTACCATAAAGGGCTTCCAGTCTCTATTGTATACTAAGGGGAATGCAGCATGATGCCTTGGAAGACATAAAATTAGCCAGAAACTCCCAAAACACCCTAATGGTTCAAAACTATGGCAGGGAGATGTTGCTATTGGATTATTAAAGATATGTAAAAATCCAGGGAATGACTCTGGCAACCAGACTCTGTCTATATTTTGGTGAACTTCCACTTTAAAAAAAGTATTCAAACAAAATATAACAAGATAAAACAAATAGCCTATTAAAGTATAAAATAACAAAATCAGTGTATTCCCCTTCAAGCCAGGTATTTTCTGCCACTAGATGCTCTCATTCTGATGGTCAGCATCTTTCAGCCCACTTCTTCTGAGCACAGACCATCCTGCACCCTCCCTAATCTGTGACTGGAAAATGATAGGAGAATCAACACAGTAATTACCACTTGCCCTTCAGAGGGGATACCCCCCTTCCTGACCAGACCACATCCTTTTTTCCCATGAATAGAGCTTTCTTTTGGTGGTATTTGATCGCCTGTGCGCTTTTTATACTTTGCGCTATTAAAAAAAAAAGACTGACAATTTTGAGAAAAAAACTACTATATTTTCGACATTTTGCTATAAAACATGTCCAGTAAAAAAATGTAAAAAATCAAATTTCGTCATAAATTTAGGCCAAAATGTATTCTGCTACATGTGTTTGCTAAAACAAAATCCCAATATGTGTAAATTAATTGGTTCACGTGAAAGTTATAGTGTTTACAAATGGAGGCATATACTGTATACTGGATTATTTTTTTACTAGTAATGGCGGTGATCAGCGACTTATAGCAGGACTGCAGCTGACATTCTGACACTGGGGGGGAACTGACTTGGTGTCTCTGACATCCCAAGTGAGACCAATACAGTGATCAGTTGTAATAAAAAGCACTGACACTGTACTAATGGCACTGGGCAGGAAAGGGTTAACATCTGGGACGAACAAAGGGTTAACTGTGTGCTGTTTTAGTATGTGGGCTGTGTGTCTGTTTCACTGTAGGCACACTGCTTGTATGGCTCTGCTATGACAATATGTAAAAAAAACAAGCAAATAATAACATAAAATAATATTAAAAAAATTATAATTTTTGGTTATAAACTAATTTTGGGGTATTTATTTTTTTTACTAAAAAGATAACTGAATACATTTTGGCCAAGATTTATGATGAAATATTATTTATTTGCAAATTTTTTTAAGAAAAACACTTTTTTCAAAATTTTTGGACTTTTTCATTTATATAGCAAAAAAATAAAAATCCCAGTGGTGAATAAATACCACCAAAATAAAGCTTTATCTGGCTCAAAAAAATGCTAAAAATTCATATGGGTACAGTGTTGCATGACTGCGCAATTGTCATTCAAAGTGTGATAGCGCTGAAAGCTGAAAATTGGCCTGGACAGGAAGGGGGTAAAAGTGTCCGCACTTGAAGTGGTTAAAGCAGCTACCAACCCACCATGCTGACAGGACAGGACAGTGTGAGTACTCCTACACCCCCTGGGCCAGAGAGGGAGAGGGAAATCAGCTGCAAGACCCAATTAGTTCTTATCCAGGACTACCTAACTGGCAGATATTGGAATCCCTTGCCCGGGGATACCCTCAGTGCAGCTGGGTGAAGAGGAAGATTCATCTGAGGTCTGAGGAGGTACACCAAAGTGACTTCATTGCTCCTTAACAGAGACAGTTGCTATTTCTTGATCCACTTTTTCTTGTAAGGTATTGTGGCTAAGAAGTTTGTCCTCAATTTTACAGTTCTTTGGGCATCCCACGTACCCTCAGAACCTATCCAAGTTGTTAACCCCTTAATGAAAACAACTAAAAACCAGCTCAAAGACTGTTTACTGACTACAAGTGTGAAAGTGTGGAAAATGCATGTTGCCTGGCCATGCAGAGCTTAGGGGGACCCCTCAAGGGTTGTAGTGCTACACCAGTTCAAAGCAAAAATACTATTAAAGGCAAACTGTACTAAGAGGAATATGAAGGCTGCCATTGATATTTCTGGCTTTTGAATTACTGACCTGGAACAAGGTGTAAATTAGAAAGAGAGTGAAACAGTAAAATCTTGACCTGCAGAATTTTTCCAGTTCATTGACCCAGGAAATACGAAAACCACAAACACATCATGACAGCCAAATAATTAGTATTTTCAAAAGGAATGGAAATCTCAATTTTCTGCAGGTACATAATTGTGTACCTACTATGTGTATAATTGAAGAAAAGCTGCTCAGTCAGACTGAAAAGAAAACCATTGCCAGGCCCCTGCAAAAGAAGAGCTCCTAAATTCATTTGATGAAAAAACAAAAAACTTCCTTTACCCTCCCAAATCCTTCTTCATTTGTTTATCACTAGCTCCCCCTCCCAGACACAGCACACATTGGGAGGGTTACAGCAACAGAGGCAGTGTTGACAGTCCAGAAAGCAGTGGGTGGGACTAGGTGTGGCCAGGTGCTGATTGACAAGCTACAGTCTTGGGAATGAGCAGTGACAATGTTGATGGCAACACCCTCTGCAACATATTTCATGCCCCTGTAGTGTAGGCAGACACAGCCTAAATAGGAGTGGCAACTATTCTCTGTATTCAGGAGCAGTGCAGCATCATTTCCACACCATCACAGGAAACTGCATTAGGTAGACTTTACTGGCAGGATCAGCAGATATGTGTGACTTTGCTGGGGGGGGGCTAAGGGAAAACTGTAAGTGCAGATCTACTTAACAAATCCTCCTACATAAGTTGTACCTGTTTATCTGTAGGGCTCTCATCTGTTGATCTTTCTAAAAGCAAACAAAGGTCTAAGGATTTTTTTCTCGGCTCTAGCTGCAAAGAGTAGGGATCTGAAGTCTCACAGTGCTGATCTCAGTGAGGGGAGCTCTGAGCCCTGATTGGAGGGAAGGGGGACACACACCCCTTCACACAGTACATGGAGAATATTCAGAGCTGTGAATATCAGTCTCAGGCTTTGTACTGGAGCTCTCCTCCCCCATCACCTTTTTTTTCTCTTGGTGTAGGAAAAACTTGTCAAAAGTGACTCATACAGATAAAAAAGGAACAAAGCAACAGAGGGAAATCACACTCAGTGTTTTGGATAGAGGCAAGTACACAGTATATAAGGATGTGCATTGTTCATATTTTTCTGAGGTTTACAACCACTTTAAAGCCTAATTCCTGTGCTCACACTGCAAGGGTTAACTGCTCATTTAGGCCTAGAAGGCATAGAAAAGAAGATTTTATGTATCCAAACTTTTTATCTTCTGTGCTGCTAGCCAGATGCCCAATGCTTTTGCAGTCTAAGGTCCTAACATCATCAAGACTAATGCAGGGTCCACAGCCCTGCACTGGATGTGATGATGCTGAGGGACTGCCTACCGCTGGAGCATGGGGCAGCATCATCTGTCTGGGGGAGTGGAGGATCAGGTAAGTACTCTTCCCTGAACCTAAATGAGCAGTTGATCCTTGCAATGTGGGCACAGCCCCTTCACAAGGATGACTTTCCACATCTCCCAGAATTGGGCTTTAATCTGCATACCTACTCTGGCCATTATGAGGGGTTCCCAATTTTCATGTTGAATTTTCTTATTTTCTATTATGGAGAGTGCAACAGGAGACTGGAACACACAAAGGAGGGTGGAAATTCCCATAACTACTAGGTAGACAGAAACAGAATTAGAAATTATAGCAGGGAGATCTCACTTTTGGAGCATCCAAAGCATACAAAGAGCCAGGGCTGACTCAGTGCACCAGACTGACCTTTGAATGCCACCATTGCCAATTACCATTCACAGAACAGGCACACGTTTGTGATATATATTTATCCTCACTGGAGTTCTACTTTAAATACACCAGGGGTATGTTTGTCTTTCCCTAGTCTCTTGGCAGAGCTGGCCTTTAAAATCTTTCTCCTGTGACCAATGGTTTCCAATTAATGAAAATAAAACAAATACATATTTTCTTTTTCAGAGGCATGGGGGAATGTTTCTCCCTTTGGGTCAATATACCCTGCAATTAACCAACCAACAAAATGAAGCCTTGTGAAGTTAAAAGGTGGCACATCAATATGCCCATGCCCTTTATAGTGGATAGGCAGTTGCAGCTACAGGAATGAGATCAATGCAGCATCCAGACTGCCAAGCGGAAAGTGGTTAGCCAATATTGGACATAGTTGGCATGTTTCACCCAGCAGCAATGGGTTAAACCAAACAGCACTAATAACTATGTCAACACATATAAGTTTCCTTGCACTGGGCTAAGGTCCTGCTTATTCAGAGTCCAGATTTACTTTGATGCCGCTGTTTTTACTGGAAGTTGCTGGTTAGTACAGCTCTCCCTCACTCCAGTCCAAACATGATATTGCTGTTGGACTAAATCAGCCCACCTCCCCCATAGGAATTGCTCATAACCCTAAGATCAAATCTGTTCACACACAGAATTATTGCTGTTAGTACAATGTGCAGTTCAGTATCTCCAAGGCTTTAAACAAGGAGAAGACTGATATTTTCTGAAATGGGAATATATTGCATACTAGCCCAGAAATGCAGTTATTGAGGAAGGATTTTCAGTAGTACAAGGGTGTGGATTTCTAAACACCTCTCTAATTAAATAGTAGGCATAGAGTAAATTGCCATGTTCTAAGGACTTCTGCAATATTGTATTTTTGTTTTTTGGCAGGTTCATTTAATAAGATAAAGACTGGAGCAACATACAAACCACAGTAAACCATAGAGGCCATCCAATAATCATATAATCTGTTAATTACTACTGCAAAATAAAATGTTATTGATTACTTCTGGTTGCTGCATCATTTGCATTCTCATTGCCCTTTGCAATCACGTTAAGTTGGCTTATGTCAGACATATTTGTAAATGTTTTTAAAAGACTCGTTCAGCAACTCCCTGTATGGTCATGGCCTCCATAGCACACCTTACTTCTTTCTTCTGACTATATGTCATGGCCAGAGCTGCTGTTAGAAACCACGGGGCCCCATACAGCCAACCTGACAGGCCCCCCCTCCAAAAAAACACACTGGTCACTATGCCTCACTTGTGAATGAACACAGTGAGTGATCAGCATCGATCACTTATTGTGTTCATTCAGGAAAGGAAGGGTCTGGCAAATGTGACATATTTACTGGACCCTTCCCCCACTCTCCATCCTGAAGATCCTATTATGAGCTGGCAGCTGCCTGTGGGAAAGAAGGGAGGGAAGCCAGCATCACTGTAGGGGTGGGGGCACATAGGGGGGTTTTGATAGCAGGGAATTCATCCCCTGTATGTCTGTCTTTGCAGCAGCTGAAAGCCAGCGGGAGGGTAGGGAGAAGAAGCCAGCTTTCAGCTGCTGCAGGGGATCGGTTCCAGTAATTACCCCCTCCCCCCACTGTGCCAATCACCCTCCCTGCCCACATCCAAATCACCCAGCTACCTGGGCCCCCCTGACTGACTTGGGCCCCATACAGGAGGATTGGTGGTACCCCCTTATCCACAACCCTGATCATGGCTGAGTCCTGTAGCGATATTGGAGTCAGAGGAAGAAACTTCAATGCATGGAAGGTGACACAGCCATTGAGAAGTTTGGCATGCTGAAGACTCTGACAGAAGCATGTGACAAAGGAACAGAGGGAAGAAGAACACATGGGCCACCAGAGAAGTGAGCATATTACTACTTCTTTTAAAGAAGGGGGGTTCCTTGAATCTTATCCAAAATCCATGAAGCCTGAACTTCACAGCAACTCCCATCAAAGTCTATGGGAGTGATTTCTGCTGAAAAATTCTGACCATTTTTCAGGCTAGTAAATAATTGCCAAAAAAGGACACAGGGAGCTTGGCACTGCCATGAAGGACATTTAACAAAGCAAGACATTGTTTTAAATGTTGTACAGCAAGGAGAGGAATCTTTTAATGCAACTGCAAGAGTGGCATGAAAATACACAATGCTCAGAAGATGCTTTTCAATTGTATGTGGTGTTATGAAACAGTATGATTGTCATAGATAGTGTCAGTGTTGTCATATTCTGGTATCAGATATTATTTGATATGTAATTGATTTTTTTTTTACTTTAACACTAAGCTTGGCTAAATTGAAAAACAAAAATATTTTAGATATTTTTGGCTATAATACTGGTCTGAATAGAATTAACGGTGAAAGTTGCAGCAAAAACTAAGCTACATTAAATATTACTGTAAAAAATAAGGCTAAAGCCCTCAACAGCTGCCTCAGCATAATTTTTTAATGTTTTTTTTAACCACAGTGGCTAGGCCCGAGTGCCAGCAGCCATCACAGGCAGCTCCGGGACCACATGATGTTGTGTGATGTGTGAAATCTGCAACTTTAACCAACCCCAAGTCTGATGGTCTGAGCCCCATTTTTTCCAAGCTCTTTGCAACCCCATTCAAATAATTCAGTGGAAATTACCTGGCCTGGGTTGCCTCTGTATCCAGATTTTTAAAATTTCTATAAAAGCATGCCTGCAATTTTTCTGTATTGCCCGCATAATATTGCTCCTCCCAGGTGCTCAGCAGGCAGTTGTAATTTCTATATTTATTTATTCTATTAAAGTTAGAGCACTGGAGCCATAGTTGTTGGACAAACCTACAGCCATAAGCAGGGAAAAGGGTAGGCAGTAGTGTGAAGAAAACTCACTGCCATGGATTGTCCACCCTTCCACAATGCAGGGGGAAAAGCAGGCAGCAGAAAATGGAGCGGGGGGTTATTCTACAGCCAGGGGGAAGAAAGAGAGCAAGCAGCCGCAAAAATTAAGCATAAAATCTCAGAGCTATAAGCTGTTTGAAAAAAAGACTGAAAAAAATGACAGCAATGCCTAAAAGGAGAGGTAGCTGTGTTATTACATTATACATTATTGACCGCTTTATTTTTTATACTTCTTAAGGATGATCTCGTAAATATGAGCAGAGACAGCACAGCTACTGTATATTTTAAATATTTACAAGCAATGATGGACAATGAGGACAAATATCCACCACAAATGTTACTGATAAAAATAATACATTTACTTTATATATATTTAATTAGGAAAAGATCAAACTCTGTTATTATCGATGCGGTTCCTGCCATTGCTGCCAACATGTCTGCCTCTTGGCACCTCTCCTCCTTCCATTTGCCAAAAAATCAATTCACCCCCTCAAATACAAAATGAGCTGAAGCAATAATTTGTTTGGAAGAGGGACTCATCGTCCATTGATGAGTCAAATCTACAAAAGGAACATCCCATTCATCTCATCCCACAGATCTATGCCATCTATGACCAGATTTTGGGGTTCCTATTACATTAAGAAGTGGGAGATATAACTGGACGTGAATTTTTTTTTTTAAGCGACGACCTCACAAAACTTTTCACATTGATAAGTCAAAATCAACACTTCAGTTACACATATTCACATACGCACTGTCCTTGTGCTGGCCCACTATTACCAAACCATGCCTAAGGGCTATATCTCTGTTTTGTTTTTTTTTGTTTTTTTAATAATTGGGTATATGGGGATATAGCAGGGCGTTGCAGTGCACTTGGGATGAGTGAGTGGGTGCACGGTGTTTTATATTTTTTTTTCAAAGGATGTAGTGAGCTGCTGAAAATAAAGGTAGCTCTTGAAAAGACTGTTGCCAGTAACTGTAACTGCCTGTTGCGTTGTAACCACTCCGACCTAAAAGTTAAAATCTAAAATAAGGGAATAAACCCCAAAAATGTAAAAGAAAGTAGCTATGATGTTGTTGACAATCAAAAGCAAGCTATCAATCATTTGTTGCAGACAGATATCGGGAGAGAAAGTTTTATAGAGGTTTTTAGGTGTACAGATCAGTACACATCAGCAAGGCACTTAGCAAAATGTACCCCAGCATTGTAATTCAAAGAGGTCAATTAAAAGTTGTTAAAGTATATGTAAAGCTAGACACCAAATGGCATAGATTTATCATGATATCAGTAGGAAAGCCCATTTTAATTTTAACTGAAAACATGTCACAGATTTCAAGGAAGTTACTGTGGGGATCAATAGGAATAAGCAATAAATAACTAAATACAAGGTGGGAATGAATATATGATTTTACATTTTGACCATAGATACACTTTTGTATATAAGAAAGGATGAAAAAATGAAAATACCTTTTTCTCCCCCTACCCCCCAATTCTCTAAAATATACATAATTTTGCTACTTACATGACATTCAGTAAGGGTTTACAGCTACTAACAAACCAGCCAGTGCCTACAAGCCCTTCACTAAACTCTCCTATGCAGGTTGCCAGTTGCACCCAATTCCTTCATTACCACAGCTAAAGCACATTGTCAGTATGGCTACTGTGACTTCATCCTTTTATAGTGAGTGGGCTGGTATTTCCAAAAGCCCCCTTGTAAGCTGACCTAGGTTTAACGGCCATCAGTACATTATGGTTACAAAGAATTTGGTCTGGTGAATTCCCTACATTAGTTTTCTGGGACCTCGAATTTAGAACATGCAGGGTTTGCCTGAAAACCGTGATGTTGGCAAACCCATCTCTATTAGATAGTATGTGGAAGTGTTAAAGCCTGTCACATTTTTAATTCTGTCTGTGTACCCACTGGGAAGATTAATTTTCACTGATCCATTGGACCATTGTCTTTAGTAGAAGGAATGATAGGAAATTTATTAGAAATCACCTCTTACTTCCTGCTGTGTCTCTGCGACAGGAAGTCAAGGGAAATCATCAGGAAAACCTTCACAGTGTATTACATGTGTATTATATTAAAGTGATATTAAAGGCAATTTAAAAAAAATAAAATAACAAGCATGTTACCTGTTCTATACAGTGGTTTTGTGTACAGCAGCCCGGATCCTCCTCTTCCTGGGTCCCTCCCACTGCTCCTGGCCCATCCTTTTTACCAAGTACCCCCAGAGCAAGTAGTTCGCTATGGGGGCATCAAAGCAGGCTCACTCCTGAGCCACTGCTCTGCATGTACATTCACACACAGAGCCGCGGTTCGACCTTGGCCAATGGCTCCCATTGCTGTCTCAGCCAATAAGGAGGGAGTGTCCCTGAAAAGCTGAGGCTGTCATGCACATCATGCACATTGCTACATGGTGATGGGGCTCAGGGTAAATATTAGGGGGGGAGGGCTGCTGCACACAGAATTTTATTTACCTTCATGAATAGAATGCATGAAGGTTAAAACCCTTGAGCCTTTAAAACCACTTTAATTTTAATGTTTGAGTGCAACAAGTGAAATGCAGGGTCATAAAACTCATATACTAGCAGGACCAGACAGGCCTTTATGAATAAGTACTCTAGTGTGAAATACTGCAAATCTTTTAGTGATAACTGAAGTGTGAGCTGTTTTTTTTGTAAATCAATAAAAAAGTTATTTTGTCTGCTTTTCTTTATGTAGAGATTATTATCTCCTGATATTGCTAATATAAGTATTGGAAGTATGACCTAACTTAGGCCACAGCCTGGGATGGCAAGATGGCCAGGGTTGGCATAGAGCCACCCGCAGATCATGTTGTTAACTGTTTAATACTGTCTGTATAATAGCAGGTTCTAGATTGCTGCCATTTCAGCAAATACTATCCAGCTGAATCCTCACCATTCCTGTGCTGCTGAGATTGTGGGTTTTGTGAAACATTAAGGTCTGTATTTACCATAAGGGCACTTGTGGGCCAGGTCAGTGCCTAGGCAGCCAGTTAAAGGGGGCAGCACCAGGTCTTAACATTCACAATTGTGACACATTTTTCTTTATTTTGTTTACCTCTTTTGGCCACCTTTGGACATCTGTTGCTAAATGAATTTCAGAATGTAGATTGGGAGGGGGGCTTTGGGTTGCTGAGAGGACTCAGAAGAATATAGGAAACATGAAATCATCTTTCCTTTCTCTTGTTTGGTGATCAGAACAGTTAAAAAATAGATACGCGTGTAAAGCAGGCCCCATTCTATTTCCAATTGCTTATTATAGCAGTTGTTTGTATTAAAATATAAAGTCACATGACACAAGAGGCAGAGTTTGTACAAAAGGGCATCACCAACTCAGGTTTGCCAGGGCAGCATGATAGATAAATATGAGCTTGGGAATAGTGCACTTACAGTATAGTTCACCCATACTGGATTCATACTCCTAGGTCAAACTTCTAGCAAAGTAGAGCAGCAGTTTGAGCATGATACTAGTGCGGGCCATACATGGCCTGAATTTCAGCTGTTTCCTGTTGAATCAGACAAAATTCCAGCCATGGAGAGCCATCAGCTTGATAAACTTTACAAAATCATAGTCAAGCAGTGCTTGTATCTAAACAGACGCATTCACTGTTCGGGTATTTAGTCAGTCACAGATGCTTGTTGTCTGAATACAGTAGCTAGCTCATGCTAGCTTTAGGCTAGCTGATTGGCTGGGGTCGGAGTTGGGCAGCATTAAATAGTTGGCCTGGGGGGGCAGGCCGTATAGATCCAGTCCTAGTTGCAAGGAAAAGCCAAGCACTTAGGCCAGAGTTTAACGTTGCGGAATCCAACGTGGCAGTGTAGAGGGAATAGTAGTGCTATAGGGGAGCTATCATCCCAAGTTTACATAGAAAAAAAGAATACCCTTTTGCTCGAGGGGACTATTGTAGGCACATAATCTATAGGAACTTGTAATATAAAAGAAATTACAAAAGCTTTTTTACAATATCATAACAATAACAATGAGAAATATAAATGCTGCTATATCAGTTGTGCATAAGTTTCACAGCGATAGTCATAAATAATATCCTTGGCCATAAATTGGTGAATATGGAGACATCCAATACATTTCGAAAATAGGGTTTTTTACATCTTATTTAGGGATGCTCACATATGGATACAAGGGTATTATGTAATGTAAAGACACCATTAGATAACAAACCATCACAGAGATTGTGCCTTAAAAAAGTCATATGACACTGACCCAGCTATGATAAATGTTTCAGCACTGCAAGCCGCATAAGTTATAAACAAAAGGTGGAGTATGGCGTTGCTCCCTGACAGCTCTCCACACGACAGGAACACCACTAGGCCCAGAACTGAGGGCTGCTGGGGTGGACGGGAAAAGAAACAGCTCAGAAGAGGAGGGGCACACTGCTAATAAATATCTATCTATCTATCTATCTATCTAGTCATTTCTGTCAGATAATGTACCACTTTAACTAGAAAATTGTTGCAATTGCAAATGTTTAAGCATTCTCATATTTAATCATCTTGTTTGTATTGATATGACACAAAAAAGTGGAGAAACAAAAATCCAAATCTGACACATTACACGCAAAAGCAAAAAAATTGACTGGACAAAATTATTGGACCTTCTCAAAATTGTAAAAAATAGTTTCATTCCAAGTTTGTGATGGTCCTGTAATTTGTAAGTGCTGACAATATAAAAATCACACCAGCAACCAGTTGAAATGGTGAAAAATGTACTCAAATTTTCTGTTGTGTGTCTCTATGTGCCACATAAAGCATGGAGAAGAGAAAGCGCAGCAAAGAATTGTCTAAGGATTTGAGAACAAAAATTGTGGAAAAGCATGGACAATCTCAAGGTTACAAGCCCATCTCTAGAGATCTTAATGTTCCCGAGTCAACCGTGTGCAACATTGTCAAGAGGTTTACAGCCCATGGCATTGTAGCTAATCTCCCTGGACGTGGAAGAAAGAGAAAAACTTAATCAAAGATTGCAAAGAAGGATTGTTCAAATGCTAGATAAAGAACCGTGATCAATTTCCAGACAAATTCAAGCTGACCTTCAGGCACAGGTTACAACTGTGTTAGCTTGCACTATATGTCGCCATCTGAATGAAAAGGGACATTATGGTAGGAGACCCAGGAGGACATCACTGCTGACACAGACACATAAAAAAGCCAGATTGCAGTTTGTCAAAACTTACCTGAGGAAGCCAAAATCTTTTTGAGAGAATGTACTGTGGACAGGTAAAACAACATTACACCTTTTTGATAAAGCCCATCTTTCTACTGTTTTCAGAAAAAGAAATGAGGCCTTTAAAGAAAAGAATACAGTCCCTATAGGCAAACATGGTGGAGGTTCACTGATGTTTTGGGGTTGCTTTGCTGCTTCAGTCACTCGATGTCTTGCCCGTGAGCATGACATTATGAAATCTGAAGACTGCCGAAGAATTCTGGGGTGCAATGTAGAGCCCAGTGTCAGAAAGTTGGGTCTCTGTCAGATGTCATGGGCCCTACAGCAGGACAATGACCCAAAGAACATTTCAATAAGCACCCAGAATGGGTTTTAGACAAATCGCTGGAGAGTACTGAACTGGCCACAAATGAGTCCAGATCTCAATCCCACAGAGTACCTGTGGAGGGATCTCAAAACAGTAGTTGAGAAAAGGAACCCTTCCAATCTGAGAAACCTGGAGCAGTTGGCAAAAGAAGAGTGGTGTAAGAAACTCATTGATGGTTACAGGAAGCAATTGAGTTCAGTTATTTTTTCCAAGGGGTGTGTTACCAAATATTAAATTAAGGGTGCCAATAATTCTGGCCAGTCCATTTTTGGGGTTTTGCGTGGAATGTGTCATATTTGGCTTTTTGTTTTTTTTACTTTTTTGTGCCATACCAATACAAACAAAAGAAATAAACACTAGAATGCCTAAACAATTTGCTGTGCGAAGTGGTGCATTGTGTGACAGAAATGCAGGGGTGCCAATATTTTTGGCCATGACTGTATATACAGTATATATATATATATATATATATATATATATATATAATATGTAAAAATAATATGTGTTACAATGTATTTATGTAGTACTAAATGTAGTATTTATGTAGTATTAAGGACACCGGAGCAGATGCTGGAGCCACTAGAGAAATACTGGAGATTGCTTGTGAGTGTATTACACAAGCCCAGAGTAGCCATCAAATGTTAGAAATGAAGTCTAAGACTAGAAAAAAAAAGGAAAACACTCAGTGAAAAGACCACAAAGTAAATAGAATGAAGAAATGAAATCACAGCTATGCTGCTTGTCATACCAAGGCAGGAGGCAACAACAGCTCATCCGGTGTCATGGAGCGACAATGAACCCACTGATATGGGTCTTTAAAAAGGCAGCAGTGGATTGAAAGTGCATCAATCATAAGTGGTGGCCAACTCCTAAAACCAATACTATGCAGTTATAAACCCGAACCGCCCCCAAACCGGTAGCGCGTGACACCACCCCGCCCCAAAGGTGTGATGATGTCACGTGTTGTCGGGCCGCTGACACATGGGAGAGGCTGAGAAGAAAGCAGGATCAGGAAGCGAGGTAAATCCAAGCCTTGCTTCAATGAAGGAGCACTTCCTGGTTCCAGGGCTAGCCAGTAATCAGCTGCCCCAGCACCAACCAATATGGAGGCAGAAGAGGCAGCCACTGTGTGCCAAAAGAAAACACAGTGGTACTATAATATTTGACAGACCATTTAAAATTTGCAAATACATAACTAAAATTCATTTCCAGAGTTGCATGCTGGTGAGTGGGAACATTTCTAAAAATGTATTTATATAAAAAAGCGACAGTGAATATTGAAGTTCATTCAGTGATGCTGTTTTGCGCCATTGGCAGAATTAAGCAATATACAAAATAAATGCCATTTATTCATATAATACCATTGGTGATCATGTTTCAGCTTTACTGACAATTGATGAAATGCTGATTATCTGTTGTATGCTGTCCTGCTCAGTGGAAGCTAAGCTGCCGGCACGGTGATTCATTCATCACATGAACTTGTAGACAGAAAGCACTGGGTAGCAACGCAAACTTCCCCTATTTAAGTCCCAGAATATTGCTGTTGGAAGTGCAAGGGTCAGTTTTTACTATCCCAGCCAGGGAATGAACAACTACAGTCTGAGCTGCTAACTCTGTGGTCCATCATTCAAGTGACACAATTGTGGGGAAAGTTTCCAGGAACATCAAGCTGCTTTTTAAGGCTTAGTTTTCCTAATTCCTCAAGACAAGTTTCTGTCTGGAAAAACATGTTCCAAAGCCAAATAGACCTGCTATGTTTTCTATGGAGCTTAATGTCAGTTAGCAGTTTAATTCACTTCTGTATATGTCATCTGCTTGAGGCAGGAAAATCCTTCCTGGAATGTGTGCGGAAATTCAGTGCGCCTTGGTAAGATTTCATTCTAGTTTTAAATAATTTACTGGATGTTAGGAGTAGAATCCAGTATAGTTTGTTGGGTCCAAACCTCTACTCCATTAGAAACCATGATTTCTATACACTGCAC
This sequence comes from Staurois parvus, assembly GCF_062004578.1. Lineage (NCBI taxonomy): Eukaryota > Metazoa > Chordata > Amphibia > Anura > Ranidae > Staurois > Staurois parvus. The sequence goes on from NW_028318082.1 coordinate 2,437,491, forward strand.
TGACGATAGCTAAAATACCTGGAATAGCATACAGCCTTATGTTATTTGAAATAAATAACTCAAAAATATTAGGCTGTATTTGTAGTATACATTTGGGTGTGCATTTGGCCACTGGGGAGTAATGAGGAAAAATCCTCTTATTTGTGAGATATGCTATGGAATGGGACATGAATAACTTCACAAGTTCTGGAGGCTCTACTGGCCTACACACCTATTCGGGTGGAGAGTGTTTTTTCATTGTAATTCCTTTATTTGTACATATGACATACAATAGATATTAGAGATACATATAATATACAATATAATAAACTGAGTAGGATGTCAACTGAAGTACAGAAAATAGCAATACAAGTGTTGTAGCACTACCTAATGCAGTAAAACAGCAAAGTGTCTAAATAGTTAGCACTTTTGCCCAGCAGTACTAGGGTTGTTGGTTTGTATCCCAACCATGGCACCACCTGCCTGGAGTTTGCATGTTCTCCCTGTGCCTGCGTGGGTTTCCTCCCACAATCCAAAGACATGCTGGTAGGTTAATTGGATCCTGTCTAAATTGGCCCCAGTGCATGTATGTATGAATTTAATTTAAGGATCATAGATTGTATGCCCCTTGAGGGTGTGAAAGTACAATACATATGTAAAGTGTTGTATAAGTTGATGGTGCTATATAAGTACCTGAAATAAATAAAATATTAGCATTTGTCTGGGCCACATGAAAACCCAACAGCCCAGAAACATTTGTACCAGAATAGGCAGAGCATAGGGCATGTCATGAACAGGTCCTATTGCAGCAGTAGTGAAGCATCCTGGAGTGACGGTGGTAAGGGCAAATCTGGGTTACATACAACTGACTGATGAACTACAAGAATATAAACACATTGTAGATAGGGTTGCTCACCCACATTGACATACTGACAGCAATAAAGACAAGGGGGGATATGGGAAAGAGAGGGGAGTAAATCCCGCAGGAAGGTATTGCAGGGACCAAAAGGGAGTTAGGAAAAGAAATGGGAGTATAACGGGGGGAGTAATGTAGAGGAAAGGGGGGTCAGAGGAGAGAAGAAAAGAAGGGAAAAACAAGTCAAGGACCAAATGATCTTGTATCCTCCCCAGGGTGTGGAGGAAGGCAAAGGGAGTAGAGTCCTCAATGATGGTGGGCAAGTTCATCCAAATATGCATCTGTAAGGGTGGAGGGTGTTTTGATTCCAGTCCCTTCCTACTAATGGTTTTCACTTTGGTTTTACTTTCTCAAGAGGAGAAACACTCATAAATGAAAATAAATTAGGGAAAGAGTTGGTTATAGTATATCCAAAAATAGGTTTAGGTTGCTATACTTCTATGCAGGGCTGTATTTCTTATCCCTGGAGTCTGTAGACATGTAGAATTCCTTCTGTGCACCCCAACGAAATGTGGTTGCACAGACTTGTGTCCAGGGAGGAAGAAGCTGGGCACTCCCACTGCAGCAGGGTCAAGATCCCTACCACTTCCAACTGACAGCAGAGGTAGACGCTCCCCGATCATTGCTTTAACATTTCATAATTGTGATGGGACTTGAAGTCCTGTCCCTTCCTGGAATGTCAAAGAAACTAGGGTTTCTGTGGCTGTCTACTGTCTACTGCATCTTAACTGCACAGGTACATAGCACAGATGACCATGAAGACATACATCAGAAAATGTAATAGCCTTTACATTCACTTTAACAATGCAATTCAAAAAAAGAGAAGTGTAAAGTAAATCTGTAAAAAAGTGAAAAAAATAAGAGGAGCAGGAGTAAAGAATTTTTATTATACCACATGAACCATTCTGAAAATCAAGGTGAACTGTATGCTGAACTTCAGGGGCAAGACATGGTAAATCTAATTGTTTTTTAACCACTTCAAGTCTGGACACTTCCTCTCCAGTCCAGGCCATCTTTCAGCTTTCAGCACTGTCGCACTTTGAATGACAATTGCGCGCTCATGCAACACTGTATCCATATGAAATTTTTTTTTTTTTTTCCACACAAATAGAGCTTTCTTTTGGTGGTATTTGATCACCACTGAATTTTCTATTTTGTTGCTATATAAATGAAAAAATACTGAAAATTTTGAAAAAAAACATTTTTGCTAAGTTTTTGTTATAAAGTTTTGTAAATAAATATTATTTCTTTATAAATTTAGGCCAAAATGTATTCTGTTACGTTTTTGGGTAAAAATACTCCAAATGTATATTATTTAGTCTGCATGACAGTTATAAAGTCTACAAACTAGGATATATATCTAAAGATTGAAGATCAGTTGAGACCCTAAAATGCTGGACACTGGTACGATGTATGGCAGTGATCAAGATGCTGGTATGGGGTATGGCAGTGATCAGGACATTGGTATGAGGTATGGTGGTGATCAGGACGCTGGTATGGGGTATGGTGGTAATCAGGATGTGGTATGGGGTATGGCTGTGATCATGATGCTGGTATGGCATATGGGGTGATAAGGATGCTGGTATGGGGTATGCACAGATCAGGGCACTGGTATGGGGTATGGCGGTGATCAGGACGCTGGTATAGCATATGGGATGATCAGAACGCTGGTATTTGGAATGGTGGTGATCAGGATGCTGGTATAGCATATGGGGTGTTCAGAATGCTGGTATGGCGGTGATCAGGAGCCTGGTATGGGGTATGGCGGGGATCAGAGTACTGGTGTGGGGTATGGCAGTGATCAGGATGCTGGTATGGCATATGGGATGATCAGAATGCTGGTATGGGGAATGGCGATGATCAGGATGCTGGTATGGCACATGGGGTGTTCAGAATGCTGGTATGGGGGTGATCAGGATGCTGGTATGGGGTATGGCGGGGATTAGAGTATTGGTATGGTGCATGGCAGTGATCAGGATGCTGGTATGGCTTATGGGATGATCAGAATGCTGATATGGGGTATGGCGGTGTGGTGTACAACAGTGATCAGGGTGCTGGTATGGCTTATGGCGGTGATCATGGCACTGGTAAGGCTTATGGTGGTGATCAGGGCACTGGTATGGCGTATGGTGGTGATCAGAACACTGGTATGGCATATGAAAGTGATCATGGCACTGGTATGGGGTATGGTGGTAATCATGATGCAGGGATGGTGGTAATCAGGACTATATTTATTATGACTACACTGGGGCAGTGATCAGGGACACTGAGGTGGCTGGCACTACAGCCTGTGAGTGTACAAGCCAGACAAGCTGTGAGCCACGCAGGAGCCCCTGGTGCGGGCTGACGTACAGGTACATTAGCCCATTGGTGCTGTTTCCCATCCTACGTCCATTGGCAATGGGCAGATGGGAAGTGATTAAAGCCCAAAGAGGATCTTTACTGTGGAAGCTGTGTCTGAAAAAGACAGTGAAGGGCAAAGGTTCTAGTCACCAGTATTTCATTAGTCTCTAAGCTGCTGATCTCTTCCCCATTACTGACTCATCATACCTTGGTTTCAACTGTGTCTCTGTGTTGAGGTCATCTTCGTAAAGAAACATGGATTCGCATCCTTAACTCAAAGTTGCCGCCCTGATGACTAAAGATCCGATGACTGGTGGCGTAGCCTCCCTAGCGGTCTGATTATGTCAGTATTTCTGTGCTCAAAGCGGTACATTTTTTTGTATGGAAATATGTATTTTTTTTATTGTAGGCCTGTAATTTTTAGGAACAACTCACTGAAGTCTGTCCGAACAAGAGTCTAGTAAACATCCCGGGTATGTTAAAATTTGAAACACAAAATCATAAATTATAATTTAATAAATAATCATAAAAATAATAATCTAATAATAATACATTTAATTCAATAATATAATGAAACCAAAAACACTGAAATTTGAAATATATAGCGCCAAGTTCGCACATCACTGAGCTTAGTCGTAAAATCGTTTTCAGTGTCTGATGACGAATTTCCCCACGAATAATTATCACTCAATTCTGCAAGTGGTTCTAATTTACTATCGCTGTTCTCTAGCTGGTCTAAAACCGCTTTTGACCTAAAGGGACGCTTTTTAGATGCCATGCACATTTCTCAGTTTCCAGGCAGAAAGAACGGTAAAAATGCAGGCAGGGCACAGGACAAAGCACTAGTGACAAAATGTCCCCGTACGACCGGACGTCGCAGGGAACGGAACCCAGAAGACAGATGCCGGCATCGGCCGGAGGACATTGCCGGGGACACTGCAGGAAGGACATCACAGGAGTGAAAGACAAGGTAAGTTCAGAAGAGATCCCGGAGCAGCACTGCAGGGTATTCCCGAGTGTAGCTCGGGGTTACTGCTTGTGGTACTGAAACTTTACCCCGAGCTACACTCGGGAATACCTCCAGGGAGGTTAAAAGAGAAGTATGGGGTTGTGGAAAAAATATATACTCGCTTTGGTGGATGCAGCATTGCTCTGATCCTGCATCTGTCCCCTGCCACTTCTAAAACTGAGAACTGAGCAATCAAAGACCGCTGATTGCTTTGGTTCTCAGTCTTCAGTCTGCCCTTCCAGCGCAGTTATGCTGGGTGGAAGAGCGGGCAGAAGTGTCTGACATAGGCTTTTAGTGGCATACTGAGAGGCTGAGCCAGCTGCCAGTCAGGCTTCTGGGTGAATCTCGACCATATAGTTAGCCCTCTCTCGACTGAAAATGGATCACAGGCAGGGGCGTATTTACCAAAATGAAAACAAGGCATTTGCCTAGGGTGGCATTTTCCAGGGGGGCAGCATTGCCCCCCGGAAGAATGGACACATGCACCACGGGGACAAGGTGGGATCTGAGAGAGACTGCTGCAGGCTGCTTGATGGTGTATGCAGAGCCCGACTCTTGTTTCCAGGGATATCCAGAGTCGTGAAGGTGAGTGTCTTTCCCTCTCCCTCCAGGAAGGGGGGGGGGGTTGTATATTAGTGGAAGTCTTTCTTGGGGGAGGGGGGCAGGGGTGTTTGTTGGTCAATGTCAGGATCTCTCCACGGGAAGGGGGGGGGTGTTGATCGGTGCCAGGCTCTCGTCCCCTAGGGCAACACAAAACCAAAATACACCACTGATCACAGGAGTGCAGAATGAAGTAGGGACAAAATAGTTTTGGCCATACTTCTCTTTTAATTTTCACAAAGCAGCAGAAGAGATGCATAAAACTGAAGCCAAAGAAGGGAGATGTGTGCTCTGCAGATCCTAAGATGTGTATACATTGTTCTTCACCCTCTTCTAGTTGCCAGTGTTGTAATATACATATGCGTACAATTGTATGTGCATAAAATGCTGTAATCAAACATAAAATTTTTAATTTTTATTTTACGGGTCTAAACTTTTTGCTATACAATTGATCTTTACACAGCTGTGTGCATTGTTCCATAGAGGACTATGCACCTGTGGTTTCTTTGCCCATGTGTATGAAGCCTAAGAATAATGAGATGCTGTCCTAAAATAGGACTAGTTCCATAAAGTCTCAAAAACCATGGGAGGGCTAAATCTGATGGCAAATAAACAGGTGCTCTGTATGTAAAACCAGAAAGATCTTGCTGTTATAGACTTTTGCTGATTTTATTCTATTTCTCTCTATATATTTTATATTATTCTTTATATTTCACTAAATGTAACCCTTAGGCCCAAATTACCATATTTTATACAAATGTCAGTGATAATATTAAAGAATAATAAAAAAGAAATTATACATTCAAGGAACTAAAATTATGACAGTCATTCCATGTAACCAGTATTCCATTATATGGTTGGTCAAAATCAGTGTTCCCCTACTTTAAGCTTTTTAAATGTTTATGTCAAATGTAACCAAGGATAGACCTATTCAAGCATGTGTTAAAGTGTTTTCTTACCCTGCCATGCCTTCTTATCTCCTGCCAACACCTTTTTAAAGCCTTTGCAGTTAAGTAGTCACCCAAATGAGTAAAGTGTATCTAAACCCAACAAAAAAAGTGTAATATACTGCAGATTATCATTCGTTAAAGTGGTTGTAAAGGCTGACATTTTTTTTACCTTCGTGCATTGTATGCATGAAGGTAAAAAACCTTCTGTGTGCTGTTCCCCCACAGCCCCCCCCCCCAATACTTTCCTATGCCCCCTCTCAATTAAGTTATGTGCACAAGAGCCTTGGCTGTCCAGGGTCTCTCTCTCTCCTCATATCCATTGGCTCTCCATGCTGTCAATCATAGCCAGTGAGCCAATGGGGAGAGAGTGGGGGCAGAGTCAAGCCACTGCTCTATGTGTTCTATGGATGCATAGAGCAAGGCTCAGAAGCGAGCATGCACCAGTGACTTCATAGCAAGCAGCTTGCTATTGGGGGCACGAGTTAAGGGGGAGGAACCAGGAGTGTCGGCGGGGAACCCAAGAAGAGGATCATGTCTGCTCTGTGGAAAACCATTGCACAGGGCCAGTAAGTATCACATGTTTGTTATTTTTTAAAGAAAAAAAACAAAGCTTTAATATCACTTTAAATGCATTGGCTGCATTTTTTTCCCCCTGCCTTCACTTGGTGATACTCTTATTAACACACTTCCGTGGCTGGAGTTGTGCTTTGAAGAGAAACAGAATCAGGCATCTAGAGCAGTGATGGCGAACCCGTGGCACGCGTGCCACAGCCGGCACGCCGAGCCTTATCTGTGGGCACGCCAGGAGAATCCAGCGGCGCGCTGTCTTCCCGGCTGTAGTGTGCGTGACAGCCGGGTCCCAAGTGCGCATGCACAAGAAGCAGTGCTCTTTGTGAATGGTAAGGCGGTACCTGGGACACATGACAGATCCCAGAAGCCGCCGGACCAATCACAAAGCGCAGCGCTTCTCGCGCATGCGCACTGGGCATCCGGCTGTCCGCCCACACTACAGAAGCCGGGAAGACAACGGAACAGGTAAGATAAAAAAAAAAAACTCTGCGGAAGTAAGAGCGGGTACCTGTCAAATTCAGGTACCCGCTCCCCCTCCCTCCCCAAAGGTCAGCAGTCATCCCTGTGCTGTCCACAGTCTCTGGTCATCCCTGTGCTGTCCGCAGTCTCTGGTCATCCCTGTACTGTCCGCAGTCTCTGGTCATCCCTGTGCTGTCCGCAGTCTCTGGTCATCCCTGTGCTGTCCGCAGTCTCTGGTCATCCCTGTGCTGTTCGCAGTCTCTGGTCATCCCTGTGCTGTCCGCAGTCTCTGGTCATCCCTGTGCTGTCCGCAGTCTCTGGTCATCCCTGTGCTGTCCGCAGTCTCTTGTCATCCCTGTGCTGTCCGCAGTCTCTGGTCATCCCTGTACTGTGTCCGCAGTCTCTGGTCATCCCTGTGCTGTCCGCAGTCTCTGGTCATCTCCTGTACTGTGTCCGCAGTCTCTGGTCATCCCTGTACTGTGTCCGCAGTCTCTGGTCATCCCTGTACTGTGTCCGCAGTCTCTGGTCATCCCTGTACTGTCCGCAGTCTCTGGTCATCCCTGTACTGTGTCCGCAGTCTCTGGTCATCCCTGTACTGTCCGCAGTCTCTGGTCATCCCTGTACTGTCCGCAGTCACTGGTCATCCCTGTACTATGTCCGCAGTCTCTGGTCATCCCTGTACTGTCCGCAGTCTCTGGTCATCTCCTGTACTGTGTCCGCAGTCTCTGGTCATCCCTGTACTGTCCACAGTCTCTGGTCATCTCCTGTACTTTCCGCAGTCTCTGGTCATCTCCTGTACTGTCCGCAGTCTCTGGTCATCTCCTGTACTGTCCGCAGTCTCTGGTCATCTTCTGTACTGTTCGCAGTCTCTGGTCATCCCTGTACTGTGTCCGCAGTCTCTGGTCATCCCTGTACTGTGTCCGCAGTCTCTGGTCATCCCTGTACTGTGTCTGCAGTCTCTGGTCATCCCTGTACTGTCCGCAGTCTCTGGTCATCCCTGTACTGTGTCCGCAGTCTCTGGTCATCCCTGTACTGTCCGCAGTCTCTGGTCATCCCTGTACTGTCCGCAGTCACTGGTCATCCCTGTACTATGTCCGCAGTCTCTGGTCATCCCTGTACTGTCCGCAGTCTCTGGTCATCTCCTGTACTTTCCGCAGTCTCTGGTCATCCCTGTACTGTCCGCAGTCTCTGGTCATCCCTGTACTGTCCGCAGTCACTGGTCATCCCTGTACTATGTCCGCAGTCTCTGGTCATCCCTGTACTGTCCACAGTCTCTGGTCATCTCCTGTACTTTCCGCAGTCTCTGGTCATCCCTGTACTGTGTCCGCAGTCTCTGGTCATCTCCTGTACTGTGTCCGCAGTCTCTGGTCATCCCTGTACTGTCCGCAGTCTCTGGTCATCCCTGTACTGTGTCCGCAGTCTCTGGTCATCCCTGTACTGTCCGCAGTCTCTGGTCATCTCCTGTACTGTCCGCAGTCTCTGGTCATCTTCTGTACTGTTCGCAGTCTCTGGTCATCTCCTGTACTGTGTCCGCAGTCTCTGGTCATCTCCTGTACTGTGTCCGCAGTCTCTGGTCATCTCCTGTACTGTCCGCAGTCTCTGGTCATCTCCTGTACTGTCCGCAGTCTCTGGTCATCCCTGTACTGTCCGCAGTCTCTGGTCATCTCCTGTACTGTCCGCAGTCTCTGGTCATCCCTGTACTGTGTCTGCAGTCTCTGGTCATCCCTGTACTGTGTCTGCAGTCTCTGGTCATCCCTGTACTGTGTCCGCAGTCTCTGGGCATCCCTGTACTGTGTCCGCAGTCTCTGGGCATCCCTGTACTGTGTCCGCAGTCTCTGGTCATCCCTGTACTGTGTCCGCAGTCTCTGGTCATCCCTGTACTGTGTCCGCAGTCTCTGGTCATCCCTGTACTGTGTCCGCAGTCTCTGGTCATCCCTGTACTGTCCGCAGTCTCTGGTCATCCCTGTACTGTCCGCAGTCTCTGGTCATCCCTGTACTGTCCGCAGTCTCTGGTCATCTCCTGTACTGTGTCCGCAGTCTCTGGTCATCCCTGTACTGTGTCCGCAGTCTCTGGTCATCCCTGTACTGTGTCCGCAGTCTCTGGTCATCCCTGTACTGTTAATTAGTTTGCACTACTGTACGAGTTGTTTTTTCTAAACCAAAAGCTCGATATTCAGGTTTCATTGCAGTGTTGGCACTTTGAAAGAAATAAGTTGGTTTTGGGTTGCAGTTTGGGCACTCGGGCTCAAAAAGGTTCGCCATCACTGATCTAGAGGAACTGAAATATCCATGTTTAATATATAATAATAGTGTCTTACCTTCCAGGAATTATATTTGTGCTGTTACTTTTATTCTCTCCCTGTCAGTGCAGAAGTGTTCAACTGCAAGGTTCCATGAATGCTGAGCTGTCTTCTGCCTGACCTCAGGAGTGATAACTAACACACTGTTCCTACTGCTTGAGGAGGGCACAACAGTCAGTTAAAGCCTTTAGTTTTCTTTTATGTAATCCTGACAGCACTTTTTATAATCCCAAATATGTATCTATACCACTCAAGGTGAGTGGCTAATCAGAGGCTCTGCTCAAAATGCGCCTGTGTGCTGGTCTGGCTTGTTGCACTCCTGCAAGTCAAAAAAATACTCCTGGTGGTGATAAATTTTTTTATTAATAGAAAACTAACAGAGGTCATCCCTAAAATGTTTTGTGCTGAAGAACATTTACTCAAGGAACAACTTTTATGTAAGGCAGATTTGAGTATATTATCAGCCCCCAAGCTCAGACAAGAGATAGGGCAGCCTTCCAGCTTTGCATGCCATCTCTGACAGGGAGAGAATACAAGCAATAATATAAATTTGTATAATTCCTGAGAAGTAAAGCTGAACTATAAAAGAATCAAGAATGAAGATTAGGATTGTCAGAGCAGGTGCCTAGAGCTGACTTGGAACTCCTGAAACTATTTAGAAATATAGGGGAGAGCAAAGTAAGAAGAAACAGTTACAATGCATTAAATTGTGCAAAAACTGTAAAAGTAATATGACATATATATAAAGTACCTTATATACATCTTGCTGCATTATCCCCAAATTTTGAGGATATGGTGCCTTTAAAGAAAGAGGGACCTTGTGTTTTTTGCTGTGAAAACAAAATCTGCATGCCTGGGAAACGTGCTCCTTAGACCTGCTGGTAAATCATGCCATCCACAGGGTCGTGTTCTGGCGCTAACATGCATTGATTAGACTGTTTGCAGCTGTTGTGGCCATACAGAGTACAGTGTGATCTGTTTTTGCCTGTTTTATATAAACTACCTGTTTTTATATAAACTTCTTGTCCTAGTAGCCAGTTTAAAGCAAATATTTGGAATTGCAAAAGAGAAGCTGAGGAATTTAAACCCTGCAGGGTGAAAGATAATGAAAAACATATTGGGGTTATCTATTTTGGGGATGAGGACGGCATGAGCTAGTAAACAGATTACGATTGTGCTAAAATGAGTAACAAACATTTTCCTGCGTGATAACCAGGTACATTCAGCAATATACAGTACATTGCCAAGTTCTATTCTAAACTGATATACTGTAAGACGCAAGGTGTTAACATCATGTGGTGGCATACTGTATAGTTTTAACACTGTAAGGATCTGTGTTGATAGGGTTGGGCTTGTGTTGTTGGCATTGGTTTGAGATCAGTTTAAACTGCTTCTGACACCATTCATAATTCATTGACAGGTGCATGTGGCTTGCAATTGACCACCTCCGTACTTATTTTCAACTTGCTTCAAGCGAGTTTTGCATTTCCATAAACTTGTAAGAGAATGCAGAACCTGTTTGATGCAAACAAAAACTCATACACACAGGCCCAAAAATAGTTTTGCAAGTAAAAGTCACCAAATAGCAATTATCTGAACCACCAGGTAAATCAATGCATTTATGTAAGTGAACTGCTTGATGGAAACTTTTGGACCTGATACCTATTAACCTAGTATCCTCAGTCTGCCTCTGTAAGCCGATGAGGGAACCAATCAGAATGCTAACCTTGTTAAGGTATATCTTTAATACATATGCACTAAAAGCAGTTCGTGTGGGGGTAATAAAGTTAGAGGGATGAGGTAAAAAGCAAACTATAATGGTTTTGTGTCAATTTAATTTTCTTTTTATTATATATTTTTCTGGTACAATCATTTTTATTGTTGCAGCAAAAAGGCCATACAGTAGATCACTCATGCAGGGGAAACACAACAAAGAATTGGTCAAGTAAGCATGATGAAATTGTATACAACAATTATTTTAACAGTGTATTTAGAAAATAAAATAAAAAAGGGGAGGGGAGAGTGAACCGGCTTGTCAGCTCTGAAAGCTGGAGAGAAAATGGAGAAAAAAAAAGAGGGGGGGGGCTTGTGGACGGGGAAAGGGAGCAGAAGGGAGTGGGGGGATCCCCGTGTGAATGGTACTGGGGAACTAGGGGGGGAAGGGGGGATTCCTGCAGGCTTGGGTGGAGGCATCAGCAGTTAGGAGTTGCCCATGCTGGTCAGATGCAGAGAGGGAAAGGGGTATGGCCACCAAGGAGTCAACATTTTCAAGAATTTTGCATGGGAGTCCTGCAAGATGCTTGACATCTTTTCATTTACCATTAGGGTTGTCAGGGTTCACCATTGCAAATGAGACATAGGGTGTCCAAGCCCACGCCCTGGCTGTGGCACGCTTCGCAGCAATAAACAAATAGGTGGCAAGTTTCTGTTGGTATGAGAATAAGCCAGGGATTGGGCAATGCAGTAGTGCCAACTTAACATCTTTTCGGACAGGTACATGAAATAACGCGTGTAATAGCCCAAAGACCTGAGACCAGAACCGTATTAAATGTGGGCAGGACTACCAGGTGTTAACCACATCCCTGCCACAGCCTCTGAAACACCTATCGCTGCAAGATGAGTTTAGACCTGCAATGCGAGCCAGAACCCAATACCATTTTAGAATCACCTATAGGCGGCCTCCAATGTAGTCATGTTGAAGGAACTTTTTGCTATGGATGGCCAGGCCTTGCTCCAGTCTTCAGGGTCAATAGAGGTTCCTATGTCTTGTTCTCAACATAACTTGTAAGAAGTGGAAGAAGAGGGGTCAATAGCTTTCAGGGACGAGTAGATCAGAAAGATTGTGTCTTAAGAGCCAGGGGAGCAATGGCAGATGTGTTCAAAGACCATAGATTGGAAAGGGAAGGTGGAATTGCACCTCAGGGAGGTCACCCAGTGGCAATGCTGTATATAGTGAAAACACTCGGCAGGTGGGGCTTCATGGATCTCCTGAATAGAAAACCATGAAGGGAATGTGCGGGAGGTAAGAAAGTTGTGGTCCTGCGTAAAGTCATGCGATGACCATCATGAATACATGGTCCTAACATACATGGTTCTAAACCTGGAGGGAAAAGATTTTTTTTAAAGAGAGGAAGGGGGTTGAAAGGGGGACATAAGATCGCCTGAATAATGAACCGAGTCCCAGATTTGCAGCATATGAAGAATAAGAGGGTTAAATGGAGAAAGGGAGAGCCTATGAGGAAGTCAGTGGAGAGCTGTCATGGGGATCGGTGCACACTTAGGGAGCTTCAAATGTACCTAGAAGAGGATATCTTGGCATGAAGTAAGGTGAGTTGAAAGATTATATATTTTTAAACTAATTTGTTATAAACTTTTGCTATTGATTTTAAACCTTTTTTTACAAGTAAACATTTGTATAGAGTGTACTTATGACACTGGTGTCACAGAGCACTATGGGTTGCCCCAAAAGAGAAGCTGTTGGCTTTTAGACTGTTGCTCTCTTTTTATTGAAAACCTGTATGGAACCAGAAAATACCTTCAGGAAAGGTAACCAAAATGCATGACCAGGGCTACTGTTAGAAATCATGGAGCCTCATACAGCCTTCCTGGCAGGACCCCCTCCGAAAATATCAAATTATATTTTTGCTAAAAATACCACGGCCGTGATGCTAAGCTTTGCAGCCATGGAATAAATTATACCCCCATCGAACAAGATCCATTCAGGTGAATAGCTCTCCTCTGCAAGTTGTGCTGCTCTGCAGTTGTGGTCTGCTAGTGCAGGGTTAAAACAGGTGGTAAGGAGGCAATATGCCTGTCAAATGCTGTATGAAATACAATTTTTAGAATTTTATTTACATTTTTTTTTTACATTTTTTAACCGCCCTGTTGGGGAGCTTTGGTGAAATATCAGGAGTCTAAGCAGACCCTGATGTCTCACATTTGAGACAGAGAAACTCTGGGGACTGCGGAAATAGATTTCTAGTCCTTTTCTCTGGACAGTGAATGAACACTCTGAGGCTTCCTGTTCATTCACAAACTCAAACAGAGTAAACACAGATATATGACATATTTACCAGCCCCTTCCCCCGTACTCCACCCTGAGTAGATTCCCCTGTGTGCCTGCAGCAGCTGTCAGTGGGAAAGAGGAGGAAAGCCGGAAGTGCTGCAGGGGAGGGGGGGTACTTATGGGTGCCTGGACAACGGGGCCTGGGGGTGCAGATACTGATCCTCCTGCAGCACAGCTGGAGGGAAAAAGAGGAGAAGCAGTGTTGCAGGGGGAAGCACAAGAGTCAGCAATTAGGCAGTACAGCCATCCCTTCTGCTCGACAGGTGCCCAGGCCCCAGGTGCCCAGGCCCCCATTTTAAACTGGGTCCCGTAAAGAGGTCCGGATGTACTGCCTTATCAGCAGCCCTGATCATGACCCATTGGGGTGTAAAGCAGAGTAGATGGAATTTATGAGTATGAGAAGAAGTGACTGGTTTACTCGACCTGCTAGAGTGCCATGTGCCTGGGTTTAAACCGCCTCTTCAGAAAGACATATGCTTTGTCACAGCCAGAACAAAAATATGTGGATGAATACATTCAGGATAACTTCAAGAAAGGCTTTATCCACCCCTCTTCTTCTCCAGTGGGGGATGGATTTTTCTTTGTTGAAAACAAGATGGCGGACTCTGTCTATATATAGACTATTGAGGTTTAAACCAAATCACTGTTAAGGACTCTTACCCTTTACCCCTTATCCTGGAATTGTTTGACCGCCTGAAAGGAGCTATTATCCTCACCAAGCTGGACCTGAGAGGGGCCTTTGACCTGATCTGCACAAGGGAGGGGGATGAGTGGAATACAAGTGGGAGATGGCACTCAACACTTCTAATGGATATTTTGAATATTTAGTAATGCCTTTCGGGCTCTGCAACGCCCCTGCTTACTACTAGAGAACATGTCCCAGAAGCAGGTAGAAACAATTTTCAATTCTTAAGAAAAACCTGACAAAACCAGATAACAATAACAAAGAAGCTCAAGATAGCTATGGCCCAGCTGCAGAAAATAAATTCAGAATACAGACACCCCAGCTTAAGACAGGGTCCCTACATTTTTTAGGGGTTTTGCCTTCCTATTCTTTCTGACACCCATCACATAGACAGGAAGTGAGGGGAAATCTCCCTAGCAGAAACAGCAATAAAAACTGGACAGAGGTTTTAAAACCATCTCACAATAACAGAACATTTGCTTTTATGCTGTCTGCATTCTGACTGGGGAGATTTCCACTCACTTCCTGTTCTGTCGGACTCGCCAAATGGACAATACTAAATCTGGCCAGACATGGGTCAGTTTTTTTGTTCAGCTAGTGGGTTGAGTGAAAAAAACTGAAACAATTCTCCTATCCACACAACTGAGGTGGATGTTGGAATCCTCCCCGCTGCACTATTGTATTCTGACAGCAGGGATACTACCACGCTGTCAGAATACACAAATCAGTGCTGCAGCTGCTGATCAGGCAGCTTTAATCCTATAGGGAGGTTGAACAGCAGTTAAAACAGAAGTCGATAAATCAGTGGCCACACATGGATCGAAATTCATCCTTGCTGAACCAGATGAATTTTCACAAATAACAAAAATGCTTTGCTTTGGAGTTTATCCTTTTTAGCTCATCTTCAAATTATACATTTGCAAGAAGTTTTTTTCTCACCATCAGCGTCAAGTTGAAGTTGATTTCCTTACGGTCATAAAAATATTTGTCAAGGGGACCTTAATAATTTTTCCAGTCTTACAGTAAAATGTGCAATCTATTTGGACAAAACTTTACAACAATTTTGTAGGTCACCTCCCTGATGTTGGCAGTGAACCCTAAATTTTTGAACGGTTAATGTCCCCATGTTAAAAAAACCGTAATGATCAACAGTAGAGGATTACAGTGAGTAAATATTGGCACTTGCAACTGACCAGCAATGTTGACTTTAATTCAAGAATCAGCCTTAAGAAAAACAGAGGTTACACTCCACTCCCAGAATGGAACTTGGACATGCAGAGTCATCCTGGCTCCCGTGCTGTGACTGCTAATCCCAAAAATTATGAACAGAGACATGTTTAGAGTTAACTGCACCTTTTCCACATATTAGGCAAATGGATACTGTAAGGCAAAACAGTGAGATAATAGATTTTAGCCTACTGAAGAGAGAACATTTTTGTATATATTTTCTTTATTTATTATGTTCAGGTCTGCAAAATGCTTTTTGTTCTTATTTTTAATCGGATTCATTTAAAAGAAATGCAATTTAGTAGCTTTCATTCACCTCTTACTCCCAACCATTGGGAAACCTAAGCAACTGCCCCAGCTTTCTGAAGGCTAACACAATAGCTTATGTTGTGAAATAGATTTAACAGACTTTAACAACAGGGAAATCAGGATATGCACACTGCTGAATGACTTTTCTTAGAGGACAAAGCAATAGAACATGTTAGAAACTTTCTGTATTACTACTGTTTTCCAAAAGATAAGTAATTACTAGGAGTTTCTTCACATTTCACCTCTCTACTATCCACTGCCTAATTAGTAATGCTCATGTAATCAGAACATTCCTGTTTAGCACAGAAGGTAGGCGAAAAAGACATCACGAACTGTGGCACTACACATAAGGCACTTCCAAGCAGAAGCGTCCCTAGGGTTGGTGTCATCCGGTGCGGTAACACTTGGTGACACCCCCTCCGACGATCCCCGCAGAATGGATCGGATCTGCGGATTGAGCATAATGGATCAGACTCTGATCCATTAAGCTCAATCCGCAGACCCGATCCATCCTGCGGGGATTGTCAACTTTCTTTACAACTTACCTTTTCTTGGAGCGGGTCCGGGACAACTGTGCATGTCCCGGTTTCAGGAATGATCAATCGATGGTAGCAGTAGTTCTATCATCGATTGATTGTGCCTGAAACCGGGACATGCATAGTTGCTTCAGGGGGACATCTACATGGGAGACACATCTTGCCGATACACCGGTGTCACCCCGCAGGATCATCCACATGCAACCTATACGGGGTGACACCGGAACCGCTCCAAGAGAAGGTAAGTTGTAAAGAAAGCCGACGATCATCGGCTTGCTTTACAACTTACCTTTTTGTGGAGTGGGTCCAGTGTCCCCCCGTGCGGTCGGTGTCACCCGGAGCGGACCGCACCCCCCGCACCTGCCTCGGGACGCCACTGCTTCCAAGCATGTGGACAACACTAAGCTTTCTGATTAGATAAAACAGCATTCTTGCGAACTGAGAACCATGGGTAAACATTCCATTAAACATATATGTCTAAAATACACATTTTAGTTGAATAATTTTACAATTATATTTTAAAAAGTTAATAAACCTGTGAACGTTTAAAGCTAATATATGGAGCACTACTCCCTCAGGAGTTGCTGAGTATTTGTGTCCCCCTATAGTCCTGCACGGAAAGTCAACACACAGCTTGGGTTTTTAGGTTTTTATTAGGGGAATTTCAGCTTGGATGGGGTAAGAGGTGTATGGGATGCACAATGGAACTAAGAAACCGAGGACAACTTCCTGGAACAATTTACAAGCCTCTACAACAAAAGAGTCTCTTTTGGAGAGCTAGCCAGCATCTCCTGCAGTACCATCCAGACCCTAGATAAATCCTCTTCTTTACCCAGCTGTCTGGAGGAATCCCTGAGCAGGGGATCTGGTGTCTGCCACTTTAATAAATTGGACAGTCCTGGGAGTTGGCTAATATGGTTTCCCACCTTCCCCTACCTAGCCCAGGGGGTGCAGGCTTACTCACTCAGTCTTCCTGTGCGGCTGGTGGGTAGGTGGCTGCTACCAGGCTTTCAAGCTGGGCCACTATTTCCCTGCTGCACAGGTGGTCCTCGCTCTGGGACCAGTGAAGGTCTGAGTTTTATTCCTTCCAAGCTCCACTGCCTGTAGGTGAGCTCCTCTTCATATGGGCCCCCTCCCAGGCTCCTGCATTTAGCCTTACATCTTCTCTGTCTTCCACCCAAACTCTCCTCCTCCTGCTGCTGAGCAGGCTCTCTCACTTTTAAGGGTTGTCTTGGCCCCTTGCCAAGCCTCCTGTTGGGGATTGGCCAGGATCAGCCACTCCTCAGATCTACCCACTGCTTCTAGTCCTTTCTCCAAAGTTCTAGAGCAGGGGGACAATGTTGTGGCATGCTCCTAATGAGACGACGGATGGTGTCCTGGCGTATTTCCTCCCAGATCTGGACCAGGGCATCACTGAGCACCTGGACAGTCTGAGGTGCAACCTGGTGGCATCGCATGGACCGAAACTGAAACGATATCCCAGAGGTGTTCTATTAGATTTAGGTCAGTATATATATATATATATATATATTGCATTTCTGTGTGTCAATTTTAATGAAGATCTGTACTTTATGGTATATTTATAAATTAGAGCACAATACAATACGCCTTAGTTCCCACCCTTGGCTCCATGCAGTTTAAATGTTACTAAACCCATGACCCTGCATTTGGAAATGCAATTATTTTAATAAATACAAACTCCTAATTACTTTTTCTCATCAGCAGTATATAGCAGTCTTGTGACTTCTATCAAACACTGGTTAATATTGTAGGAAGAGTTGTCATTCTCCTATGACTGTCCTATAAGGCTGCATGACCCCTGACCCTCTGTCCAGACATGGCTGAGTAGTCCTGCGCCGTTCATATACATTCTACCAAAAAAGAAGAGAGACTCTCTAGTAATAAACACCAAACACAGTATGTGCAGGCTTTCCATAGGTGCTCTGTACTATGGCAGATGGATTGGGGACAGTAAAAGAAGGGGAGGATCAGAGAAAATAGGATCAAACAACCTTTTTACTCAATGTGGAGGATTAACCCCTTAAGTTCCCCAGTGAGTATAACAAGCACGATTTCTTGCATTTACAGACTGATTTTACTGTTGTGAGTTTAGTAACACTTTAAAAGCTTCACCTTCTTCCAAGTATGTTACTTTTGTTGGTGTATTAAACTGAAGCACCCAGCCAACTCTAATACCTCCCATAACAGTGTAAGTGGCTCTGCCTCTCTTACTTGTGGGGAGATCATCCAGTGGGGGCATTGGCATCTAGGAACTAGGGAAAAAGTGGAGATCACAGAGGGTGCAACCTACCATGCAATGTCCCCCTCCAGCCCAAACCGCACTGCACCCCAGGCACCTGCATCTCACTTGTCCTCCTCCTGCACTCAGTGGGAGCCACTCAGGAGATCAGATCTGTGGGAACCACTGGGAGACAAGCTGCTACTTGTAAACACAGAATCTGGACTTCTGTGTTTACAAGTGATAGTGGGGAGAAGAGGATGTGAGTCAGAGGTGGTGAAAATGAGTTCCACTAAGTTCCTGCAGAAAAAAAGCCCTGGTTTACATACCGTATACAGTATTTTAACTCTCACTGTTGGTGTGCTAATGATGAATGAAGATGAATAGTTATTCAGATTAGATTAGATTCGATTAGATTAGATTAGTGGCTCTAACCAAATAGCAAGTGCAAAAAAAAATATGGTGCCCCTAAAGACAACGCTAATTGTTGTACTATTCATGGGGGAGGATTTACTAAAATTGGAGTGTGCAAAATATGGTGCAGCTCTGAATAGAAACCAATCAGCTTCCAGTTGTTATTGTAAAAACTTATTTTAACAAGCTGAAGTTAGAAGCTGATTGGCTATCATTCTTCAGATTCTGAGTGCTCTAGTTCTAGTAAGTCTTCTCCATGATATCCAGTCTGAAAAGTTCAAATAGTGTTGGCATACTAGCAATGGTCCTTATTTAATTTGTCTTTATTAACCTCTACTGTCAAAAAGTTTTAGATACCATCTGACAAGTATTAGAAAGTTTGTGTGTAAACTGCAGTTTTGGGCAACACAGACAGCTTCTGTGTAAAAACCTTGTCCAAATATGTTTTTTGTTTGTGGTGTATGTGAAACTAATTCATTTGCCAACAGTAGAAAACAGCCAGACAACATGGATACCAGTAAAATGTGAATATATTCTATCAGGTACAGTGGATACTTCACAATGGTATTAAAAAAGTATAACTGAAAAAAATCAATATTGTGGTGCCTATGAAATCAAATATAAATGTGTAATATGATTTACCAAGTAATAGTAAATACTGCCATTTTCAAGCAGTAATAGCAGCTGCCCCTATAAAGCGGATAAACACTCAATATAACAAACTGTGAATAGATAGATGCTTGCTCAATGCAATAAAAATCATATACTTGCAAAGTATACCATGTGAATAGTTCATTAGTACAAGATATACTGAAGTCCAAAAAATTATTTATAAATGAATGGAAGTCCCATATGAAGGTATCACATAATTCTTCTCTACCACGTGTGAGTAACAGATAAATTTCTCACTCACCAGAAGGTGTTGACCCCCCCCCCGTTAAGGTGATCAAATAACGCTATGTGGTCAAGTAATATGTAGATTCCCAACTGCAGGCTCTCATGGGATGAATCTCCTGGTTTCCTTTTTTATTACTGGCTCTCCAAAAAACAGTATGTATTGAGCCCCGTACGGGTATTCACATGACACTGGGCAATCAAATAATGTGTAGATTCCCAACTGTAGGCTCTCACAAGATAAAGCACCAAGCGCCCTTATATGAATGGTTCTCCAGAAAGCTCAAATGAAATGAATACAATAAAATTGCTCTAAGTGTAATATTTATTAACAACCATGGTTCAAGTAATAAATAGTAATAGATAACAATGCACTCAAATATTAAAAAAGTGTTGAAGTAACTTTGGAAGAACTCTGGATGCCTTGTTAGCCCGTTGTTTTTTTAAGGTCTTTAGCTGACCTCATACATGGTGTAGCTCACCCCCACCCAGACTCCACGCAAGAGAATGTAGGTTGACCCTTTCATCTCTTTCCCAATGCAGTTTACATTTATTACAGAAACAGTTTTGATTCTTTTATACATTCATAAGTCTTCATGCAAGCTGTGTTGAATGCAGAAGAGTGTTAACACAATGTATTTTTTGGCAGTATTGTGTAGAACACTGGCTCACGGAGCTACGCCCCTGTAGCCCTGATATGTGGTGTCTGAGTCATTAGGTTCAGTACACACTTTTAAGCCCACTGGAAGGTGTCAGAAGCAAGTACTAGAAAAAAAGAAAATACAAAAGCGTGAACAAGCCCTAAAATGTTCATGTACCAACCTTGCTGAAAAAAAACAAAGCAGAATTTAAAGTGTTAGAGTGTTTGAGTGTTGACTGGCTTGGAATTTTGTAACTAGTATGTACAATTCTATTTAGAACTGAGACTCTGCAGACCAGTAATCCTGACTTTTACTATAAATAAACTGAATGTACTGTATACTAAGGAATGACACACAAAAATATTCAGTGGAGAATAATCCAATAGAGACGAAGCATAGGATCATGACTGGCAGGGTCTAAAAGGATCAGTTTGAGGTGCTAAGTTCATATCTGGTTATTTCTTCTATTGGTGTGTTTTGTTTGCAAAGGCATTTGATACTGTTACATATATCATAGCATTCTAGCTCAGAAGCTTAGGATGGAAGGACTTGGGAAGACTGAATTTACAATGGTAAGGAACTAAAATAGACAATGAATAAAGTTAAGACAATAAAATAATGGATAAGGCATAGTAAAATATTACAGAACAGCTTTACCAAAATGACAAGGGCAGTTAAATGGTGGATTTTTTCTTTTTTTTCTCTCCTCTCCTCTATGACTTACCCATCTCCCTTTCCCGGATGTTCCTTTTTCAGGCCCTTGTCAGGGCTCCGGGAATGACCAGAGGTGTGTGGACTGACACAGGAAAACACAGACTTCAGGTAAAGCGAGTAAACAAGATAATTTATTAAGGACAACACCAACATAAACGCCATGCAACAAACCAAACCCAAAGCTAACACAAATACATACAACAAGGTGAAATAAACCCAAACCTAAACTGATATATATATATATATATATATATGGAGCACAATGTAGTCAGGCGGGCCGGGTCGGTAGCTGACGGGCAGGCAAGGTACAAGGTGTAGGCAGAAGATTGGTCAGGAGTAGCCGAGGTCGGTGCAGGCAGAGTTCAAGCAGAGTCAGGATCAAGCAGAGTCGGGATAAGGCAGGAAGCAGACAGGATGCAGGTACAGGGGCTCATGGGAACAATACACCAAGGCACTGACTGCAGGCCTGGCCATTCCTTAAATACACCTCCTGCAATCAGCCTCAGGTGATGGCTTGATTGCAGGAGTGAGCTTCTGGCTGTTGAGAGCACCCGCTGGCCAGCCCTGGTACTGCAGCCCACACGGCAGGTGAGTCCCACCACCAGTGGTGAATCCATTCCAGACAGCCCTTCTCTTCATTTTGTCCCTCATGTTTGAAAAACTACTGATATACTGTTGACCATAATTCTTTTAACATTTTCCACTTCCAGGCCAGTTCCTACATTGGTGACATTTACCTACATTACTCCTCGATCCATCTTAAAGTCAAAGCGGTATTGATGTTTTTTTTTGGTAACTGCATGTTTACATTAATGTACTTGACAGCTTTTCCTAACTCTTTGTTATTCAATGGCCCTTTATCTAGGTAAATAATGCATTGTGTGTGTCTTTGGTTAAAATATAACTAAAAGTATGTTTGTCACCTTTTCCCATTGTTGACTATTAGATTACAGAGGTTAACACTTCCCTACAATTTGAAAGATTAATTTACCAAAAACTGGGGTTGTCCAAACAAATTTCATTAAATGTGGCCAGGCTGGCTAAATACTCCTAAGGTAACTGGTAGAGTTAGTTCAGGACAGGTTGTTATCTTAACATTCCAGCCAGTATGATTGCTACTTATTGGCTGATATAGCTGGCATAAACACTGGGGTTTATTTACTAAAACTAGAGCGTGCAAAATCTGGTGCAGCTCTGAATAGAAACCAATCAGCTTCCAGGTTTTTTTTTTTGTCAAAGCTTATTTGAACAAGCTGAAGTTAGAATCTGATTGGTTACCATGCACAGCTGTACCAGATTCCGAAGTGCTCCAGTTTTAGTAAATCAACCCCACACTTGTGCTGTGAACTAATGCACCTATAACTTCCCTGGGAGCGTGCAGCACCGCGATCCGGTGCCCGCTGTGTCCTCTGGACACAGTGAAACACCGATTGTCGGACGGGACCTCTGTACGAGGTCCCGATCATGTGATCACTGATTGGCCAATCAGTGATCACATGCAAAGTAGTAAGCAAGATGTCACTTCTGACATCACTGCTTACTACGTGTGAAATCTGTGAATGATCACAGAGGTCACATGGTACAAGGCTATTCACAACAGCCTTGTACCATGTGACAAGCTGTGACCAATCACAGCTCACTCAGTACTTCTCAATGAGTGCAGGAATGCACACAGAGAGAAAGAGAAATGATTGCTTTTACATCCTATATGGGTGTAAAAGCAATCAGTGTAAAAAAAAAAAAATAAATCTTCATCACCCCCCACAAGTAGTACAGTGTCACCATGGTGACACTGTACTGCTAGGGTGACAGTATGTAAAAAAAATTAATAAATAAAAAATAATAATATAAAAAAATAAAATAAAAATGTAAAAAAAAATGTTTAACAATTATAATTTTTGGTTATAAACTAATTTATTTTATTTTTTTTACTAAAAAGATAACGGAATAAATTTTGGCAAAGATTTATGATGAAATATTATTTATTTGCAAAATTTTATAAAAAAAACACTTTTGTTCAAAATTTTTGGACTTTTTCATTTACATAGCAAAAAAAATAAAAATCCCAGCGGTGAATAAATACCACCAAAATAAAGCTTTATCTGTCTCAAAAAAATGGTAAAAAATTAGTTTGGGTACAGTGTTGCATGACTGCGCAATTGTCATTCAAAGTGTGATAGCGCTGAAAGCTGAAAATTGCCCTGGTCAGGAAGGGGGTAAAAGTGTCCGGTCTAGAAGTGGTTAAAGTGTTATGAAACTCACAACAGTAAAATCAATCTGTATATGCAGTAAAGCATGCTTGTTATACTCATTGTGGAACCTAAGGAGTTAATCCTCTGCATTGTGTAAAAAGGCTGATCTTTTCTTCTCTGCTCTTGTTGACATGACCACCTGACAAAGACTGAACCTGTGGTCACATGCCCATGCTCAGTTTGGTGTGTATTGCTAGAGAGGTTTTTTTTTTTCCTTGGGAGGGTGCATGTGATCCACACAGGGCCAATCAGCACTGTTCAGACAGAGGTCAGGGGTTTTGCATCCTCCTAAAGCAGAAAGAAAACTCCTTCAAAAAGCTTTAACCAGTGCTCTGCTGGACACTGATAGAAGTCACAAGACTGCTCTAACTGCTGATGAGAAAAGGTATTTAACAATTTATATTTACTAAAAGAATTGCATTTCCATGTTCTGTGTACTGTGGAAGACCAGATATAGTGAATACAGGGTCCTGGGTTTAGTAACACTTTAATTAATGCTCGTCAAAACACACTGTAAATGCACTGTAAATGTGCTGTAAATGCTACAGGAGCATTAACATAGACTTGAAGGAAAGGAGTTGACAAGCTTCAACTTCTCACAGACCAGGGGCGGACTGACAACTCATGGGGCCACTGGGCAATAGGGGATCATGGGGCCCCTATGTCCTTGCCCAAACTCAAAAAAGCATATGAAAAAGGTACCAGGGGTATCTCATGGGGCCCCCCACTGACCCCGGGCCCTCGGGCAGTGCTCGAGTTTCCAAATGGTCAGTCCGCCCCTGTCACAGATCCAACATGTGGCTTCATTTTGACACAGTGACACAAAGCAATGCAATTGCTACATTTTTTCAAATGTAAACAACACTGTCTGCTGTCCCTATTATGCATTGCAGGCTGCTTTACCAGGTAATCAATGAAACACTTGTTTCTAATGCAAGTGTGAAAAGGACCTTAATGCAAGTGAGGTATCTCTGAAGTCAGAGGCTGAACTGAAACAAATACAACACCATTGTTGAGAGCTGTACTGCTTTGGTTTGGTGGTGGTAGTAAACACGTTCACTGTCTTTTTTTTCTTTTTTCATATCTGTGTAGCCAGGTACCGGCTATATCATTATGCCCATTCAGGGACATTTACAGATGAGACTGTGGATAAACCTTTTCTCCCTAGTGCCCAGTACCAGGATTGCTACATCACTTCCAGTTTGCAGAGTGGATTCAGTTTTCCCGACAGCAGAGGATCTTGTGGCATAGTTCTATAGCCAATACATCCTGTATTTCTGAGTGCAGATGGAACTACAACTACCAGAGAGGTGGCAAAAGAGAAGGATGCTGGGAAAACAGATATATTCTACAGCAAGGGACTGGCTCTCTCCCTTGGTGTAGGATTCACAACTAAATACGGGACTGCTATTTTCCTCCAGAGACAGATTGTGGGCCTACTAAGTTCAGCAGAGTAGTGACTCCAATCGCCACATGCCGCATCAGCTTCTCTGCATTGGGACTGTCATTGTCCGGTCTTCACACAGACACCTCTGCTCTTCGTGCTGTCAGGCTGTCAGGTAAGAACTGTGTTCCTAGGAGGCCGTGCTATCCATAGGATTGGTGAGTGGGCTGATACCCAACCTCTTTCTGTCATCACTCTAGAGACACTGCATGCAGACACCTTTACACCTCAATACCAGGGGATCTTTGCTTTGAGCAATGCCACAGTCTACCTGTTTAACTCCATTGAATTACCAGTATTCACTAATGTTTATGGACCCCAGCCATGCTAGCAGAAGGCAACAGATACCACCAAATCAGGGACTTTAAACATCATAAGTTGTAATGAGGGACCTCTTCTCTTTTAAGGCCATTAAATTGGGGTACTTATATCTATTCATAGTGGAGTATTTCTTTAAATAATTCTCTGCATGCCCCATTGCAGTGCCAGTGGTCCAGAGGGAGCTGATAAGTCAGCAAGCCTTTTCTTCCCCTTCTTGCTTCTGGCGCTGCAATTAAATTAAAGATTGAAGCTTACTACTCATGACTGTATGATCTTTTAAATGTTGCTAATTGATTATTTTCAGTTGTGTTCTGCTTTTATGCATTAAATGGAAATGTATATCCTAAAACCATTATTTCTGTGACTTGTTCTTTTGAACAAGTTTAATATAGAGGTGTTCTTAAATAATTTTGTGTATTGCATTATTATTCTATACTGTTGACATATGTCTAAATCCAGAGTGTCAAAGATGTCGGAAGGCTTGCAAGGTGAGGGCAACCACTGGGGACAAGCATTATCAAGCAGCCCCTACGGGGGCAGCACTGTATTTTTTTTTTCTATTTTTACTAATTGTATTGTACCAAACCAACACCTCTTGACAGAGTCTGGAAGTATTATGGTGTAGGATTATAACTTTTTTTTATGGTTGAACTGAATGGACTTTTGTCTTTTTTCATCCAGACTAACTATGTAACTATGTATTGACAAAAAATGTGTTGTCTGATGTTTAATTTAATTTCCTCTATTTATCAAGTTTCTCAATTTGTATTGTACAAAAAACTTAAAACAAAAATGTATATGTATATATAGATAGATACAGTATATAGAATCGGCAAAAGAGAAATGACAATGGTTATAACCCCACTTACTGTATCCAGAATAAAAAAAGTATTGCCTTCAGTTCTGCTTTAAATAAAGAATGTAAATAAATGACAGATTCAATTTAATGTTGAACTAAAACTGCTGGAGTCTGTGAGCATGTAAACTTAATAGATTTATCATGTTTTCAACTTAAAGTGGTTTTATAGGCTGAAGGTTTTTACTTTAATGCATTCTCTGCATTAATATAAAAAACACTTTTGTATGTAGCCCCCCTTTACACTTACCCAAGCCTGATCTCAATCCAGCTCTGTGCATGACAGCAAAGGTTTTCCTGGCTCTCTCCCTCCTCATTGTCTCAGACATGAGTAATTCTCAATCACAGAACTTGTGGACACACAGCCAGCTTATGATCGAGCAAAATGAGTACCCCCAGAGCAAACGGCCTGCTTTAGAGCATATGGCAGGGGCAGAGGATCAGAACTGCTCTGTGCAAAGCCATTGCACATAGCAAGCAAGTATAACATGTTTGTTATTTAAAAAAAAAAATCTGAATGTTTACAATGACTTTAAAGTAGGTTAAATCCCATAGGATCAGATTTGCTCTGTGCAAAACCATTGCACATACCAAGCAAGTATAACATGTTTGTTATTTAGAAAAAAAAATTCGGAATGTTTACAATGACTTTAAAGTAGGTGAAATCCCAGCTTTAAAATCTCAAGCTGTAAAATGGTAATGTAAGTTGTTTTCAATCTTTCCTTAAATCTGTAGTTTTCATTAATTGATAATTAATACCTGGTGACCCTGCCACAAAAGATTCAGATTATTGTTTAGGCACTTCCTCATATATGTTGATAATGCTTTGTCCTTGATCCCAAATTTTGCTCTTGGGTTGTCACCCTTGAAACAGTTTTCTACTAACAGCCACAAGAGGCCTTTTCTACACATACTATGCAGGCATGGTTTGCCATTGGGAAGTTCAAGTAGATGAGAAGTAGCTGCGAAGAGACTACAAGTGATCAGCAGTGCTGAGAAGCAAAAAAAGGATGAAAAAAGGCAAAAATACTATAATAAAAAAGGCAATTATTTATGATGTACAGTGCTTTAGCAAACTAAATGTCATTCAGCCTGAGTTCACACTGAAGTGGTGCAGAATTCGCACCGGTCTCTGTGTGAATTTTGCATTGCATCATAATCGCACTCTGTTCATGCGAACCGCTGCGGGTGTGTATGTTAAGTTAACAACACCCCAAAATCGGTACGCAAAATGCAGTGCGATGTGCAGAATCAGCTCACATGGGTGTGACCCCCCATGTGATCTGATTCTAGTGCAGAGAAAAAAAGGGTCCTGCAGCTTTGCGGTACAGATGCGATGCGATCTGAGCCTTACAAAATGTATGGTTCAAATTGCACCGCGCAGAATTCGCATGTGATTTGCACAGGAATGCGGAGCGTTTCCTGTGCGAATCACATGCGATGTTCCGCACCGCAGAAGTGTGATCCCAGGCTTGGTTGTGGTTTATATCTGCTTTATTAATGCAATTATATTATAAAGATTTTAGTCATACAGAGCAATGACCAAAAATTGATTTATGGCAAAACTGCTGCAGACCTCATGCATGTGCCTTGCTTCAAGCTTCAAGGAATACCAGACTTAGTTTGTTTCCTTCCAGCATTTCATAGGCCAGTCTGGAATACACAGACAATCTTGCTTTAATTCGCTGGATTTAGATACTGCATTTCTTAATAAATGTTATTCTTGCTCAAGTAAGCAGCCTGTCATGTGGAATGACATGTTGAATTTGCTTTCTTTAATACATCCAGGAGTAATGCAGGTGCACTCTCTGTGCCCCGCATTCTTCTCAGGCTGCTAATGATGTGCTATCAATGCTTGATCTGACGGCTTTAAGCATGACAAGAATGAAAAGTCTTATTACAAATATTGTTCAGGAAAAACGTCAAAGATTTGTTCAGAACCATTTTGCACTGAATGAAAACTAGTGGGTAAAAAAAAAAACAATGTGCAAAGTTCACAGTATATTATAAAGTGATTGTTTGCTAAAGGTCATTGTGTATTGCACATCTCATCCTTTATTTTTGCACTCCAGGATGAATATTTAACGTGTAGGGGTCTACTGCCATCTACTGTTAGCTGCTAATATCACCGTTTTATGTAAAATCATGTACATCACTTCCTTACCTTTGGTCTGGATTAGGAAACCAGGAAGGAAGTAGTAGAGAGAGAGAAAAAGACTCAACCACATGTCCTGTCCATGCTACTTAATCCTGGACTAGAAGACACTATTACACACTACTAAGGAGGGACTGTGCTGCTGTGCGCTCTACTGGGCTGTAGGAAAGTGAGGGGTTCCATCTCCCAGTGTGCCCAGGTGTGTTATACTGTTGCAAAGGAAACATGCAGAGCACTGCTACTAGGACCTGTGGGCAGGGACTGTATTACTGATACCTGTGAGTAGAAGGCTGCTGTGCTTAGCCCACCAGAGACTGTGTTGCTGTGACTTTTTCTGTGTTGCTCAAGGAGAGCTGACATGAGGTACCTGCCAGAGATTATACTGTTCTGAGGCAAACTATTACAGGTATCATACTGTGCTGCTGTTGGAGATTCCAAGAGATAGAATAAAACACTGCTCCAGAGGATACCAGGGGCCATCTGGAGTGGGACCGATACTGCTGTTGTATTTTCACCCAGATCAAAAGGAGTGACTATTATTGTTAGATAGCTAGGTCTGCATTCCAGGCTGGTTGGCCAACAGTAGGAGAATCTCCCCATTACCACAGATCTTGTCTTCAAATCTCTGACCCAAATACAGATGCCACATCATCTTCAGGGGTCCCTCCAACTGGACTTTGCTGAAGCATTCATTGAGGTATTTCTGTTGATAGCTACTGTATACATACCCAGGCATATGTACACAATTCCACCAGAACTCTTATTGGGCTTTTTGCTGGTATGACCATTTTGTACATTTATTAAAGTGGTTCTAAAGGCAGAAGTGTTTTACCTTAATGCATTCTATACATTGTGGTAAAAAACTGCAGGTCCAGCTCCCACCCAGACACCCCCCCCCCCTTATACTTTTCTGGGCCCCATCTCGATCCAGCGTTGTGAATGAGGGAAGCGGCTCTCCCGCTCCCATCCTTCTTTCCTCATGGGCTCCCATAGCAGTGGGAGCCATTGGTCAATCACAGCCAGTGAGCCAATGAGAAGAAAGCGGGGGTGGGGGGAGCTGCACTCTGTGTGTGAATGGACAATGACCATTCACAGGAGCATGGCTCGAAAGTGAGTGTGTCAAGTGCCCCCATAGCAAAAAGCTTGCTTTTGGGGGCATGCAGCAGGGGAGGAGAGCAGACCCAAAAAGAAGAGGAGCGGAGCTGGTATGTTCAAAACCATTGCACAGAGCAGGTAAGTATAACATGTTTATTATTTATTTAAATTTTTTTTAATTACTTTATATTTACATTAACCTTTAGAATCTTTTCTTATATAAGACTTGTATTATTATATTGGTGTGCATCTATATACTTATAGTTAATGTTATATGCTGCTCCCAATTACTTTGTTTATATTACTGATTAATTTCCCAGGAAGGGAATCCTTTCTGTTCACAGAGGCCCTGTCCTGGGTGGACACTAACTGAAGGTCGGGGTTCTGTTATTTACCACAGGTTTAGCGCAATATACTGTTTGGGGAGGGCTATTTCTAATTACCCCTCCCCCCTCAAAGTGGGCTACAAAGGTAAAGGCAGAATCGTGGAAGCTACTTTAATGGTTTGTTTGTAAAGTTGCAGAAGCCCACAAGTAGATGGCTTCTTCATCACATATGGAGAAAAGGCAACTAATGCACAGTATTCTGTTGATTACTTTCCCATTATGGAGGAGAGGTCGCACATGCACACTACACTACCAGCAGCCTACTCAATGAAGAGGGCTATAGTTGTTTAAGCTGTAGTAGACCACAGCTGGATGACTTAAATCAATGTTGGAATATACAGTATATATTAGTTAAAAGGGGGGAGGGTGAGAGGGCTGTTACCGCAATTGTTATTGAAAGTGGAGCTGTATTTTAAATCCTACCTTGCCTCCCTTATCAAGCCTGCTCATGAGAAGAAACAACTAGCTGGGATGACTTTTCCTTGCTAATGGCTATCGTCTTTGAAGCAAGCTGGCATCCCTTTACTACTTCATAGGCAAAAATACAATGTAATGTACAATGACCAATCAATGAATCAGGTGTATGTGGAGGGAGGTGGGTTGCACTTGCACAGCTAACTCCATATGTCAATAACTGCTAAGTTAATACTAAATGACCTAGACTACTGAGTCTCTCCAAAACTCCACTACCTCCTCCAAGCTTGTCTCTGCCCACAGACCAGAAACAAATAGTGGACCTCTCTTCCTGGTGGCTCAATCCAAATGCACTTTTTTTTGTTTATTAAACAGAGGTTGACCCTGGGCCTTGAGCCTAGAACTAGCATCATTCTCCAATGCAGCATTATTTATTTTTTACATCACACTGCTTCATATTTCTTAGTGCCAACACATTCGTCCCTGTCCCAAGGAAACTTTTGCCCCCACCCATGACCCACACCTATATTGTCCACCTTCCAGTTGTACTCACCAAGATCTAACCTGCTTAGGTCATTCTCACTTTCTGCGTGGCTGTGCCTCTTATTGTGCGGGGAATCAATGATATCTGTCAAGATTCCCTTAGTTGATACCCTTTTTGAGTCACTGTTCATGCTCAGTAGCTCAATTAAGGGAACACAGTGATTTCAGGACACAGCCTGGGACACAGTATCATTGGGACAGAGCCCTTAGATGCTGGACTGTTACAGCAAATTTGGTACAGGTGTCATCTATGTAGTACACATATACTATCCTTGAAACACCATATAATATTGTTTTCCAAGCAAAATTCTATCTCAACTGTCAGCGAAGAAACAGCAGTTACTGTATATTTGTTTAAATAGCACTTAGTTTGGTCAATAATCATGTGCAGTAAAATGCAAATGCTTTCTTTAACCAGCTGAACTTTTAGAACCATGGGTGACAGTGACTTGGCAGTGGCACTAGTCATATGCTGAACGTTTCCAAAGTTTCCTGATGACTGCTTTAACCACAACTGTGTACCTCTTCCAGGAACAGGGTTGTGCATAATAAGTTAAATATTGCTCCCCCCTCTTTCTCTCTGGGGTCAGGTTATTCTTGACTTCGATTTAAGCAACGTAGTCATGTTTAACATCTCGACAAACTGGGTCTGGGAAAACAAGGCACCCATTCTGCCTTCTTCTTCAGCAGCAACCTAGGTTGAACATAAGACCCCGATCACCTGATCTTCCTGTTTATTTCCAACCAGCCCCATCCTAGCAGGAAGGTAAACACACCTGCCTTTGCTGAGAACCACATCTGCAGCCTCTTTCTATCAAAGGCAGGAACTGTTTATCCAAAAACATGTTCATTCCAGCCTGTGTGTTTTTATTTAATTGCCGATGTTACTCAAAAGGGTCCTTTCATATTTGTTCAGGGATATATACTTTGGATTGAAATTCCTTTTCTTCTCAGACTTGAAGATGCAAAGAGAAGGGGCTGAGCAATGAGTTTATTAATTGGTATTAGGCCTGAGGTTACCTTCCACCCCTTCAAGGAATGTAGAACTTGCTCTTTTATTGGCATCAGCTTTATATTTTTGCAATGACAGCCTGCCATTCAGAACAAACCTTTCTGCTACTATAGCTTAACTGAACGGAGAACTCTGCTGGTAAACATGCTTTCATCCTGAAAGGTTCACAAAACGTGTGCAATAAAATTATGGTGATCTGAATAGTTCATTCTACCTTTTCTTATATGGTGAATTATAGGCAGCACTGCCATTAGAAATCATGGGGCCTTGTACAGTTTTTATTTGACAATTTATTTGAGTACCCAGAGGAAAAAAATTAAGTGAATTGTGGGTGTGGCAAAATTGCTCTAACAGCAGGAGCGGCTTGGAAGCGAGTCTACGGACAGAGTGCAGTAGTCAAAAGTATGTAATGTACAGAGTGTAGGCGTGCTAATGTACATAGTGCAGGGGTAAGGTATAGGTAATGTACAGATTATAGGTGTGCTAATGTATATACAGACACATGGTTCCTCTCTGTGGAAAGAGCTGTATAAGCAGACCCCACCCTTAGTCCCCTCCTCTACCAATCAGTGGATGGGGCAGTGATTTTGCCATTTTCCTACTGGGTTTCCAGCAGGATCCCCTGATCCATCAAAATAACTTATAGGCCTTCGGCCCCATATGATGCTGCACTAAGGCAATCCTGGACCTCATCAGGTCAGCAGTGGTCCCAGAGCTCCAGTATAGGGGAGTTGCCTCTAACCCCTTTATCTGTTACCCTGATCAAAGGTCATGCTGTATCTGCCTGAGGAGAAATACTTATTCCTGACATTTAAACCTGTAATGCATTGGTTTACCTGCTCTATAAGTTCAACTCTAAATCCAAAAACAAAAATGTAATATATTGCACATTACCAGTCCCTAGATGTGATGGATGCATTAATTTCCTTTGTTCAGGCTTTTTTCCCTGGTGATCCTGTCAGTGACACACATCCTGTCCCTACATCTCCACACTCATTTATCCATTGTATCTACAGTGAAGGAAAGAAGTATTTGATTCCCTTATTTAGGTGTATTGGTAGGTGTATTGTAACACTGAGAGACAGAATAGCAACAAAAAATTCAAAAGAAATGCATGTCTAACAAATTATGCATTGATTTGCATGTTCATAAGTATTTGATCCCCTATCATTCAGCAGGATTTCTGGCTACCACGTGTCTTTCATACAGGTAACACGCTGAGATTAGAAGCAGTCTCTTAAAGGGAGTGCTGCTAATCTCATTTTGTTACTTGTATAAAAAGACACCTGTCTACAGGAACAATCAAACAATCAGATTCCAAACTCTCCACCATGGCAAAGACCAAAGAGCTGTCCAAGGATGTTAGGGACAAGATTGTAGACCTACAAACGGCTGGACTGGGCTGCAAAACTATTGCTAAGCAGCTTGGTGAGAAAGTGACAACAGTTGGTGCAATCATTCGCAAATGGAAGAAACACAAAACAACTGTCAGTCTCCCTAGGTATGGTGCACCATGCAAGATCTCACCTCGTGGAGTGTCAATGATCATGAGAACAGTGAGGAATCATCCCAGAACTACACGTGAGGATCTTGTCAATGATCTCCAGGCAGCTGGGACCAGAGTCACCAAGAAAACAATTGGTAACACACTACACCGACAAGGATTGAAGAAAAAAGAAGAAAAAAAACCCAGATGTATACTGTGATGGCTAGTGTATTAACCACACAAGAAAAGTTCTTAAAGTCCAAAGGTGGTTAAGGGATATTCCAACAATGCTTGACTGAGTGGCAGCCAATTCAAAAAGAGTTAGAAGAGACTCTTTGTGAGAAGCAACACATCTAAGTGCAGCAATATAAGCAAATAATTTATTCCCCAAAATTGGAAACTCACAATAGTAGTAGTCAAATGTGCGTTTGTCAAACTGCTATGCAAGTCCTGGCTGGTCCGGCTGCAGGCAAGTCTCCAAAGCACTGTCCTTGGTTGTGCTGGTGGTTCCCGGTACTTCCTGGTCAATGTGGATCCTCAGGGCAGGTGGGAGTGATGTCAGCTCCAGGTACAGGAGCAGTAGGCATGGCACGCATTTGGAACATGCATGCTGCTTCATCAGGCCATCGTTGCACTCCCTGGGCTGATAGGTGTAGGAGCACTCTGGGGGGGAAAACCAGATTTGCTACCTAATTGGGACTGTCCACTTTTAAAGTAACAGACACAAGATCCCCTGTTCAGGAATACCTCCAAATTGCTTGATTAAGAAGAGGAGTTTATCTAGGATCTGGGGTGGTACATTAAGGAGAAACTGGCTAGCTCTCTGACAGAGACTGTGTTGCAGTGAAGGCTTGTACATAGTTCCAGGAAGTTGTCCTCAGTTCATCAGTACCCTTGGGCATCCTGTACACTCCTAACCCTATCCCAGTTCAAATCCCCTAAATAAAATAACAAAATCAAAGCTCAATGATTGCTTTCTGACTCTGGATGTAAGCCTGTGAGAAGATGCGTGCTGCCCAGTTGTTCAGGGCTGTAGGGGGACCCAAATCTTCAGCAACTCCTAAGGGGGTAGTGCTACATGTGGATGGACTTTGTTGGATCATATCACATATTTATGGAATTTATGTTATGGGTTGAATTGTGATGCCTGTATAATTTTCATTGTG
This sequence comes from Staurois parvus, assembly GCF_062004578.1. Lineage (NCBI taxonomy): Eukaryota > Metazoa > Chordata > Amphibia > Anura > Ranidae > Staurois > Staurois parvus. The sequence goes on from NW_028318082.1 coordinate 2,471,472, forward strand.
TTAGTGCCTCACATATTTCTTTTTATTTTTTCACAATAGGAGTGAATCATTTTTATTTATTTTTCACATAAGGAGTGGCAGCTTCACGGTTTACTTTTATTTAGAAGCAGGTGCTTCTATATATAATTTATTATAGAAACAAATCCACCTACCTGCAAACTGTTTTTATCTGTACAGTATGTTATTGAATTAAATGTTTCCCCTGAGGGATGTGACCACATTTTACAAACCCACAGCAATCTTTCTTTGCTACCTGTACCCTATCTCATAAATTGCGTTTGGACTGTATACACATCTAATGGCTGCATAAAGCTGAACCCCAGAAAAACAGCTAAATACATAGCTCAAATACATATAAAAGATCTATGACCTTCTTTTCTATACAGTTAAGCAATACTGATTGATCACTTACCTGCCTGCAGCATAACTGGATAATGAAATAACAGGACATTAATTAGGTCATACCTGTGCTCAGGGGCGGACTCACAACTCATGGGGCCCCTGGGCAATAGGGGATCATGGGGCCCCTGTGTTCTTGCCCAAACTCAAAAAAGCCTATGAAAAAGGTACCAGGGGCATCTCATGGGGCCCCCTACTGACCCCGGGCCCTCAGGCAGTGCCCGAGTTTCCAAATGGTCAGTTCGCCCCTGCCTGTGCTGTTCCCTCTTGTAAACATGGTCCAACCATTACAATGACAGCACTGTACAAAGCAATAGAGCCCCGACTGGCTCACACTCTTGCCATTCCCTCTCCCAGTCTGAGTGCTGCTTTACAGTACAATAGAGTAGGATATAATAAAGGCAGATTCCATTACTAGTTGTATTTAAAAATGAATTTAGTGGTTTTATTAGTACAAGACTGGATGCATTCGTATTGTCATCTTCATAAAATTCAGCTTGAAACTCGTCTTCCGTTTTTCCTCCTTCCATTGTACATACCAGACATACAGAAGTGATTTATGAAAACTGGAGCATAGAAAACAGCAGAAACAATTGAGCTGTTGCCATAACAACAAACCAGTTTTCATCTTTCATAAGAAAAGAAGAATTAAGAAATTTGATTGGTTGCAATAGACAATAGCCCCATGCTCGCTCTCTTGCTCCTGCTTTGTTTGAAAAAAAAGTTTACCAGATGTTCATTGACTTTATATTTCTGTGGAATAAATTGAGATATTTTAGCACTTGTTCCTGGAGTTCATCTTTAAAGCTCCAGCTAGTGAAGTATTCTGATTATTACTGACATTTTCCTTTACTGCCTACACCGCCTGCGATGTACTGATTGCAGCTCTGTTGTACGCAACTTGACTCCTAGTATTTTCTTTGTTCCACTGCAATAACCCTTCTATTATAATGTTTTATACAAACTTGCAGTGGTCTAAAGATAGCAGTTCTAAAACAGAGTGCTGTTTCACCTTTCTATTTCAATAGTGGCCGATATGAACAACATGAGTGTTTTTTTTTTCATGAACGCCTTCTTTAACTACATTATGGAATTTTACACCTACATTATCTTAAAGCAGGCCTGCTCTGCTCCCTGGAGTCCATAAAGAAGCTCTGTAAAACTTAACTGGTCTTACAGAAAAAAAAACTAAGCTGGGCTCCAGCAGCTGTGATCAAAGATCTAGGGATAGATCCAGGGCTTTTTTTCAGCGGGAAACTCCAGTACTGAATGTATGTAATGGCAAAGGGGGTGCCGGGGTGTGCTAGAAGGTCTATTGATGCTGGCTGTTGTGGGATCTATTGTCACTGGAGGGGATCTATTTTGGATCTATTTTTGCATGGTGGTCTACTGTTGTAGGGAGGTCTATTGTTGCTGGTGGGGGGGCTGTTGTTGCTGAGGCGTCAATTGTTGCTGGGAGGAATCTACTGTTGAGGGAGGGGTCTGTTGTTGCTGGCTGCTGGAGAGTCTATTGCTGCTGGCTGCTGGGAGATCTATTGTTGCTGCCGGGGATCTGTTGCTGGGGTGGTATTTTGTTACAGAGCTCCATTATTACTGGGGGAATCTATTGTTGCTGGGAGGGTCTTTTGCTGCTGGCCACGGGAGATTTATTTTACTGCTTTTCTTGTTATCAATAACAAATTCCATACAAATGATACTTGGCTCTGTATTCTCTAAAAGGAGCAGTACTGGGAGGTGGGTATAGGGTGGAACCGAGTAACATTGCTTGTAGGTGGATAGAAGGCAGAGACAAGAAGTGACTCAGAAGAGGGGAGTTCTTGCACCTATTCTCTGAGAAAAAAAGCCCTGGGTAGAGGGATGCCCTAACAAAGCCACCTATACGCCATCTCTGTCTAAATATCCAGTCAGCCTAGGGGTCTACAAGCCTTCTAAACAAAGGGTCAGTTTATTGTTTTCAAACTTTAGTGGGGCCTGACTGTGGCCAGTGGGAATAGAAAATACTCCAGCATTAGTAGGAACAAACAATGCCTCAAATGTGGTGGTCTGTGGGAGACAAAAAAAATTTTCATACCATCTGTGGTCAGTAGGAGAAGTAGTAGTGTCCCAACCTTGGTGTTAGTGGGAGGAATAGTGTCCCATCGTTGGTGCCAGTGGAAGCAATAGTGCCTTATCAATGGGAGGATTGATGACCCAAGGGCTGGAATTGCCAATCAAAGGTTTGCATCCGGTTCATGGGCCACAGTTTGGAGACGATTGTTCTAGACCCTTCAGCTGAGATCATATAACTAATGTCTTGCCATTTTGCCAGTGGCCATGATAGCTCACAGCACCTTTTTTAAGACAGGTATTTTCAGACTTAATATTAACAGCTACAAATTAAATAGTGTAAAAGGGGGTGTCCCTGCATGTGTATAAGTGTGCCTGTTTGGCAGGGAGGTCACAGATCAGCTTGCATTACACCTTGCATTACCTTTATTAGGTACACCTGTTACCAATTGCTTGGTAACACAAATTGCTAATCAGCCAATCACATGGCAGAAACTCAATGCATTTAGGCATCTAGGCGTGGTGAAGACAACTTGCTGAATTTCAAACCAAGCATCAGAATGGGAAAGAAAGGGGCTTTAAGTGACTTTGAACATGGCATGGTTGTTGGTGCCTGATGGGCAGGTATGAGTATTTCAAAAACAGCTGATTTACTGGGATATTCATGCACAACTATCTCTAACATTTACAGAGAATGATCCAAAAAGAGAAAATATCCAGTGAGTGGTAGTTGTGTGGACAAAAATGCCTTGTTGATGTCAGAGGAGAATTGGCAGACTGTTTTGAAATGATAGAAAGGCAACAGTAACTCAAATAACCACTTGTTACATCCAAGGAATGCAGAATACCATCTCTGAATGCACAACATGTCAAACCTTGAAGCAAATGGGCTACAGCAGCAGAAGGCCACACTGGGTACCACTCCGGTCAGCTAAGAACATGAAACGGAGACTACAATTCACACAGGCTCACCAAAATTGGACAATAGAAGATTGGAAAAACGTTGCCTGGTCTGATGAGTTTTGATGTGACATTCAGATGGTAGGGTCAGAATTTGGCATAAACAACATGAAAGCATGGATCCATCCTGCCTTGTATCATCGGTTCAGGCTGGTGGTGGTGATGTACCAGTTTGGGGAATATTTTCTTGGTACACTTTGGGCCCCCTTAGTACCAATTGAGCATCGTTTAAATGCCATAGACTACCTGAGTATTGTTTCTAACCATGTCCATCCCTTTATGACTACAGTGTCCCCATCTTCTTTTGGCTACTTCCAGCAGGATAACGCACCATGTCACAAAGCTCAGATAATCTCCTCCCCCTCGACATAACCCACAGGGACTTCGTCGCTGCTCAAACTCCCTCCAACCCCCTTCCCCCTCACTCAGCTACCCCCTCTACACCCCTCTCCCACGGCCCCACCACTGCTCTGACCTCCTCTCCCACCCCACCCTACATTCCTCATACTGAAGCTCCCCCAACACTCCGCACCTTTGACCTTACTACCATCGAAGAAGTCTCCAAGATCCTCTCTGATGCCCGCCTCACCACCTGCCCCCTTGACCCTATCCCCACACAACTCCTACAACCTCCCTCCCCCTCCATCCTACGCTCCCTCACCCACATCTTCAATCTCTCCCTCTCCTCCGGCACTTTCCCTTCCCCTCTGAAACATGCACACATCACCCCCATACTTAAAAAGCCCTCCCTGGACCCCAATGACCCGAACAACCTCAGACCCATCTCCCTGCTCCCATTTACATCTAAACTCCTCGAGCGCCTAGTCTACGCCCGCCTATGCTCTCACCTCAACGACAACAACCTCCTCGATCCCCTACAGTCCGGCTTCCGTCCCCTACACTCCACCGAAACTGCCTTACTCAAACTCTCCAACGACCTGCTAACCGCCAAAGCTAATGGCCACTATTCAGTGCTCCTACTCCTTGACCTCTCTGCGGCCTTTGACACAGTCGACCACCCCCTCCTCCTCAAAAAACTACACTCCCTCGGCCTCAGAGATTCTGCTCTCTCCTGGCTCTCATCCTACCTGTCACAACGCTCTTTCAGCGTTACCTATAATGCCACCACCTCCCTCTCACTCCCCCTCTCTGTTGGGGTCCCCCAAGGCTCTGTCCTCGGGCCCCTTCTCTTCTCCATCTACACCTCCTCCCTTGGCCAACTCATACACTCTCACGGCTTCAACTACCACCTCTATGCCGACGACACACAAATCTATCTCTCAACCCCCCACCTCACCCCCTCGGTCTCCGCCCGAATCACACACCTGTTGAGCGACATATCAGACTGGATGTCGCTCCACTTCCTTAAACTGAACCTCTCCAAAACCGAGTTTCTTGTCTTCCCTCCAGCCCGGACACCACCCCCCATTGACTTCTCCATCATGTCCAACAACGCCACCATCAAACCCGCCCCGCAGGCCAGAGTACTTGGTGTCATTTTGGACTCCAACCTATCCTTCCAGCCCCAAGTCCACTCTTTAACAAACTCATGCAGACTCCACCTCCGCAACATCGCCAAAATCCGCACGTTCCTAACTCCAGAAACCACTAAACAGCTCATCCACTCCCTCATCATATCGCGACTCGACTACTGCAACTCCCTCCTCACTGGCCTGCCTCGCCGCTGGCTATCCCCGCTTCAGTCCATCCTGAATACGGCTGCCAGACTCATTCACCTTTCCAACCGCTCCGTTTCCGCCACCCCCCTCTGCCAATCCCTCCACTGGCTTCCGATTGCGCAACGGATCAAATTCAAAATCCTAACACTGACGTACAAAGCTGTCCACCATACTGCCCCGAACTACATCACTGACCTAATATCCAAGTACCGCCCAGCACGCACACTCCGCTCCTCACAAGACCTCCTTCTCTCTAGTTCCCTGGTCTCCTCCTCCCATGCCCGCCTCCAGGACTTCTCCAGGGTGTCACCCATCCTCTGGAACTCCCTGCCCCAACCCATCAGATTATCACCTACTCTCCTCTCCTTTAGGCGCACCCTGAAAACCCATCTCTTCAGGGAAGCCTACCCCGCCCCCTGCTAACTTGCCGACCTCCTCCACTCTTCCTACCACTCCATCCCCCACAGCTATCTCCTCCTGTGCCACCATCCCCTCCCTCCTAGATTGTAAGCTTGAAAGAGCAGGGCCCTCGATCCCCTCATGTTTTGCATTGTATTGGTATTGTTCTGTCACATGTTCTGTCCCCCTTTGTAATGTACAGCGCTGAGCGAACTATTGGCGCTTTATAAATACTGAATAATAATAATAATAATAATAAATCTCTAACTGGTTTCTTGAACATGACAATGAGTTCACTGTACTTCAATGGCCTCCACAGTCACCAGATGTCAATCCAGTAGAGCACCTTTGGGACATGGTGGAACGGGAGATTCGCATTATGGATGTGCAGCAGACAAATCTGCAGCAACTGCATGATGCTATCATGTCAATATGGACCAAAATCTCTGAGGAATGTTTTCAACACCTTGTTGAATCTGTGCCACAAAGAATGAAGGCAGTTCTGAAGGCAAAAGGGGGTCCAACCCGGTACTAGCAAGGTGTACCTAATAAAGTGGTCGTTGAGTATTTCTAAGAATTCATATAGACCAGGGTTACCTAACAATTCCTATTTTAGAATTATTTGTCTGACGTTAAATTGCAAAAGAGAGAATGCTTTTTAAATATTTGCTCAAATATAGGCAAATAAGGGAGGGGTTTAGCAGGATCAGTGTGAGGCTTAAAGATGATCTGAACACTGGGAGCTGTGCCCAAAAAAGACAGGTGGCAAATGACTAGTTACCACAGCCATGGTCTCCCTGCAGTTGATGTTTTCACCAGCCCTGACTTTGCATGTTGTTTTGTGCTGTGTCTCTGTGTGTGACCATCTTGGTACAGACAGGTATTCCTTCCTCATGTCAGTGCTTCCAGCCAGATGAACCATGAGCAGTACAGTAGTGACATTACTAAATGTCACTCCAAATCTCCTGACACTAGCAGTCAAAGGCAGCAGCACCCCAGATGATCTTACACTGCAGATATACAGCTATGAGAATATAGCAGGAGTGACTAGGCACAGGAAGTGCTTTGCTATTTTTCAGGAGGGATTCTCAAAAAAAAGGTCTATCTTCTGGGGAACTGCTTAGGTACAATTGGATTTTATGAATTCCATAACAAGTCTTCATTTTTTAAGTTCTGGTCCACTTTGAAGTGATAATAAAGGTTTTTTTTTAATAACAAACATGTTATACTTACTGGCTCTGTGCAGTGGTTTTGCACACAACAACCCATATACTCCTCTTGCCAGTTCACCTACTGGTACTCCAGGCCCCTCCCTCCTGCCTAGTGCCCCCATAGCAAGTAGCTTGCTATGGGGGCACCCGAGTAGGCTTGCTCCTGAGCCACTGTTCTATGTGCCCATTCACAAATGGAAGGTGGCTCGGCCCCATGCTCTCTCCTGGAAGGAAGTGGGTTGAATGATGATGAATATCATTCAACCTGAAAGAGGAGTGGTGCTGGATCTAGGAGTGGTGAGTAAGTGGGGGACAGTGCTAGAAAGGAGGTATTACAGTTAAAGCCATTTTTGTCCTAAGAAATGCTTGGCTAAAGCAGTTACTTTAGCTAACAGAAATTCTAATCTGCAATTGGGCTTTAACTTCTGGTACTCTATCAACCCTTGTTTTAGGAACTTTTTGCTATATGTAGGTGCTCTATAAAGAAGGGCAAAGCAACACTTCCCTACAAAGAACATTCCCTACCCCCTCATACTTACCTTATCTAAGCTAATTTGCTCCTTTGCATCTGGCACCTCTAGGCATAGGTGGAGTATATGACCAAGCACTGTTACATGAGCCAGGGGGTTATGTCACCACTCCCCCAAGTCACCAACAGAGAGTGCAGGTATGGTGAGTATGGGGGGGGTACTTTTTTCAGAGACACTGAGGGTGATTTACTAAAGGAAAATAGACTGCGCACAAGAGTATTTTCTACAGAGCTTTGTAAATGAAGGGAAACGATTTCTATTCAATCATGTGCAAGCAAAACATGCTGTTTCCCTTGCATGTGATTGAGTATTCTTTGCAAAGTAAAGCTTCACTTCATTAACTAAGCTCTGGAGCACATGTCCTTACAGAATGCAACTGCACCATAGTAAATCAACTCCACTCCCACTTTGCATGGACAAGGTGACCATGTCCTTTTAACAATGTCTCCACGTATTGTCCAAATAATGTTATTTTTTCTTGAAGATAAGATTTTGGATATAACTTGGTTGCCCTATGGTAATATATTATGTAACAGATCTTTCAGATCTGTTTTCCTCTCTAGGGACCAGTCTTTACTGGAGGAAATTAGGACAAATACATTTAAGTTGTTTTTGTATGACTGTTTTAGTATCACTGAATATTTTAACACAAACTAGAAAATGTTAATAGACACTGCCTAATTGCTGAAGCTGACATGGGCAATGCTTGTTCCTTTGTGTATATGCTATGTATCTCTGGAGGGAAAAGAACGGATGAAGCTAGTGCAACAAAAAAAAGACATCTTCAGTATCAAGAACATATTTAAAGATATGAACCTTAACTAAATGTTATTTAAACTTTTAAAATACAATACCATAACCAATTGCCCTTATAAAAAATGGAATACTTGTTTTCACCCTTTTTTCATCTTTTGTTGCATCTCAGTGCTGGTGATCTCTTGCAAGCTCTTTGCAGCCACCCCTGCCTACATACATAAGCTCCCGTGCTATCGGCAAGGAATTTAGGAATTTTTCAGGGCCGTTCTGTGGATGATGACAACATTGGACAATGCTTGTGTAATGTGTGCAGAAATGGTCACTTGAAGTATTTATTAGAGGCCTGTAAGGCAAGTTGACAACTCAGAAGCAGAACTATAATATTTTATTACATTTTTCAATACAAAGAAAGAGAACAACCTTGTACTCATAACATTCACATATACACAAATTCCGTTTTACCTTACCCTATACCCTACTCCACCCGCCCTCCCACCTTCCCTCCATCCAATTGCCCCTGTCCATATCCTTACTCCTAAATTCTACTTCCTCCCATATTTTTTCGTGTATATCCATGTCCCTTCCCTCATACCTCCACTCTCTCTTTCCTTCGCTCGTCCCCCCTCAGATACTCCATCTTACTCACTAAACTTTTTCACCTTAAACTCCAACCACTTCCGAGTATCTTTTAGATGTTTTAAAGTTTGACCAACTACTCCATGTTTTCCTAAATTTTTCCATTTTATCCTCCTCCATATGGTATAACTCCTCCATCCTGTATATATTTTCAACTCTGTTTATCCAGTCTTTTATTCTTGGGGGCTCTGGGGCTTGCCAGAACTTGGGAATCAGACCCTTAGCCGCACTGATTAAATGGTATAATACCCTATTTTTTATATAATTTTACTGAAAGTTCAAAAACCATAAAACAAACACACCCACGGGTCCTTCTGTATGGTGATCCCAAATATCTCCTAAATATGTTGTATTATTCCCTGCCAATACTCCTGTATTTTAGGACATTCCACCATATATGTGCCATTGTTTCCTTTTTTCCACAGCCTCTCCAACATAAAAGTGAAACATCGAATTGTTGGTATGTGCCACACTCGGTGTAATATACTATCTCGCCAAACATTTCTAATTCATTTCAACTGTGCTCGTATTCATCACGTCATGTGTTAGTTTAAATATTTTATTTTTTGTTGCTCATTCAGTTCTGTTCCAAGCTCCTTTACCCATTTCTCCAAGAGTAGGGGAGGATCAGCTCCCTCCATATCAATAAGGATCTTATAAATCCTAGAGGTAGCTTGTTTTGTTTTGGTTTACATTCAACAATTTTCCACATGGGTACAGATCCTCCAACATCCTCAGTGGTTGTGGGAGCATTGAAACAAAACGATCTAATTGACAATACCGCCACTTGTCTAATATAAAAAATAAATCTTTTTTCTTCTTTAAGTCTTGAAAAGTGTGCAATTTCCCCTTATTCAATATATCCTTCAAATGTGCGTTTTTATATTTAATCCATCTCACGGAAATATTATCCTTCCCTGGAGGGAAATACTCTGTTGCTAACAAGGGAGTCAAAATTGAATTATATTTCCATCCCTTTTGCTTATATATGATATCCTAAACTTTCAAAACTTTCCTTGTCAAAGAACTAGTCATCACATCCAATATATGAAATTTATGTGGTATCCAAATAATCTTCTCTAATTATGCCTTTCTTAGAATCCCTTCCATATTTATCCAACATTTCCCCTGTGAATTATATGTCCAAACTGCAATTCGTGATAATACGATAAATAATATTTCCTAAAATTAGGCAGGCCCAATCTCCCATTCCCTTTTACCCTACACAGTACCTCATACTTAATTCTTGGTTTCTTGTTTGCCCATATAAACCCAAGTGTCATCTTCTTTATTGTCCTGAAGAAAGACCCTGGTAAATGTACTGGGGCATATGAAACTATTACAGGATTTTTGGCACTATCGCCATCTTTAACAGATTTATACGACCTATCCAAGAGCTCCTCCCTTTAAAAGTCTCCCCATTAATGAAATATCATTTGCCTGGTATAGGCCTTTTATTGAAGGAGCTAATTTTATTCCCAAGTAACCTATTTTCTTTTCCCTTCATGTAAATGGAAAATCATTTTGTAGACTTTGCCCCTGTGTCCTTGACCAAACTCAAAAAAGCCTATGAAAAAGGTACCAGAGGCATCTCATGGGGCCCCCTACTGACCTCGGGCCCTCGGGCAGTGCCCGAGTTTCCAAATGGTCAGTCCGCCCCTGGGCCCGACATCCTCTTGTGAGCCCTGTGCTCACTGCCCGGTACCGTAGAGCTCAATTGGCATTTGCCATTGAACACCAAATTTGGCAGGTCCACCACTGGTGCTCTGTGCTTTTCACAGATGAGAGCAGGTTCACCCGGAGCACATGTGACAGATGTGAAAGGGTCTGGAGAAGCTGTGGAGAACATTATGCTGCCTGTAACATTGTTCAGCACGGCTGTTTTGGTAGTGGGTCAGTGATGGTCTGGGGAGGCATATCCATGGAGGGACGCACAGACCTCTACATTCTAGACAATGGCACCCTGACTGCCATTAGGTATCAGGATGAAATCTTGGACCCATTGTCATGCCTGCTGCATCATTTTTTTCCACGATATTTTTCCCATTGAGATTTGATGTGTTTTCAAAGTGTTCCCCTAATTTTTGTTGAGCAGTGTGTATATATATATATATACATATATATATAGTATTTATTCTTCCACTGGTGGCAGTGGGCAGTCCTTACATTGCACTGAACGGGTCTCTCAATACAAGACCTGGGTGCATCCAATGAAAAAACACTAAATAAATGCTAAAAAAAAATAATTCAGCCTCCTCCAAAAAGGATCAATTCATGTCTGTAGCCCAAACAGTCCTCAAATATTTTTCCCTGCAGGCCTGGGAGAAATAAAGCTCCTGACACCGAAGTGTGCAAGCTTAATCTCTGAAAGTTTAATGCAAGACAAGAACTATTATACAGAACTCAGTAGGTTTTGCTTAATCTTAGGATGACAAATGAAACATGCCACTCTTATCAGTATAGTTATGTGAAGAACAGAAACTGCAAATAGCTGAGGGATACCATATAAGATAATTCCGTTTACATTGAAATGAAACTATTCTCAGAAAATGAGAGAGGAGTTACAAAAACAAAACTAAATGTTCACACATCTAGAAATGGAGACATTATCCAAAATGGATAACAGTTAAATAAGACATATCTCCTTACACCTCCCTCCATTATAGTAAAAAATCTGGCATCCTCCCTCTCTTACAGCCAGCTATGCAAGCACCTTAATTACAAGATGTTTAAATAACAGTCCAGCCACCTCCTCCTCCCCTTATAGTTGGCCAATTTAAAATAAAATCCAACCATTTCCTCTCCTTACAGCTGGCCAATCACACTCCTTTTTTCCAGATGTTAAAAAAAAAGATACAAACATATCAGCAAACCATGGCATCATGCCATACAACCAATATTTATTTTTCCTAGTTTACTTTTTTGTTCAGTTTATTTGATTCATCTTTATTATCTCATCGGTGCGCTATCTTATCTTTATGCCTATCTAATTGTTTCTATTTTCTTACCTGTCTCATCTCTACAGCTACAGTGCCTTGAAAAAGTATTTATACCCCTTGAAATTTTCCACATTTTGTCATGTTACAACCAAAAACGTAAATGTATTTTATTGGGATTTTATGTGATAGACCAACAGAAAGTCTCACATAATTGTGAAGTGGAAGGAAAATGGTATTCAAAATTTTTTACAAATAAATATCCAAAAAGCGTGGCGTACATTTGTATTCAGCCCCCTTTATTCTGATGCCCCTAACTAAAATTTAGTGGAACCAATTTCCTTGAGATGTCACCTAATTTGTAAATAAAGTCCACCTGTGTGTCATTTAATCTCAGCATAAATACAGCTCTTCTGTGAAGCCCTCAGAGGTTTGTTAGAGAATATTAGTGAACAAAAGCATCATGAAGGTCAAGGAACACACCAGACAGGTCAGGGATAAAGTTGTGGAGAGGTTCAAAGCAGGGATGGGTTATAAAAGAATATCCCAAGCTTTGAACATCTCACGGAACACTGTTCAATCCATCATTTGAAAAAATGGAAAAAGTATGATACAACCGCAAACCTACATGGACATTCACCTAAACTGACAGGCCGGGCAAGAAGAGCATTAATCAGAGAAGCAGCCAAGAGGCCCATGGTAACTCTGGAGGAACTGCAGAGATCCACAGGTCAGGTGGAAGAATCTGTCCACAGGACAACTATTAATTGTGCACTCCACAAATCTGGCCTTTGTGGAAGAGTGCAAGATAAAAGTCATTGTTGAAAGAAAACCATAAGAAGTCCCGTTTGCAGTTGAGGACATAGCAAATGTGGAAGAAGGTGCTCTGGTCAGATGAGACCAAAATGTAACTTTTTGGCCTAAAAGCAAAACACTATGTGTGGCAGAAAACTAACACTGCACATCACCCTGAACACACCATCCCCACCGTGAACCATGATGGTGGCAGCATGATGCTGTGATGTTGTGAGATGATGCTGTGGTGATGCTTTTCTTCAGCAGGGACAGGTAAGCTGGTCAGCATTGATATGAAAATGGATGGAGCCAAATACAGGACAATCTTTGAAGAAAACCTGTTAGAGTTTGCAAAAAACTTGAGACTGGAGCAGAGGTTCACCTTCCAGTAGGACAACAACCCTAAACATATAGCCAGAGCTACAATGGAATGGTTTATATCAAAGCATATTCATGTGATGGAAAGGCATGGTCAGTCCAGACCTAAATCCAATTGAGAATCTGTGGCAAAACTTGAAAATTGCTGTTCACAGACGCTCTCCATTCATTCTGACAGAGCTTGAGCTATTTTGCAAAGAAGAATGGGCAAACATTTCACTGTGCAAAGCTGACATACCCAAAAAGACTTGCAGCTGTAATTGCAGCGAAAGGTGGTTCTACAAAGTATTGACTCAGGGGGGCTGAATATAAATGCATGCCACACTTTTCAGGCATTAATTTGTAAAAAATGTTGAAAACCATTTATTTTCCTTCTACTTCACAATTATGTTCCACTTTGTGTTGGTCTATGTGATGGAGGTGTAGGTGGGACAGAACACACGTGGAGAGCAGTGGGGCACACAAGGCTTTTATTGAAAGATTTTGAGGGCTCACGGTGAGAATAGCAAGGTTTTGTCAAAAAAAAGTTAAGTCCATACCACAGGGTGGATCACACGACAAGGAGCACACAACAGGGCAGCAGACTGGCAGGCAATGGGTTAAGTCCAGGGCACACAGCAGGAGGAAGGCTATGGCAGGCAACGGTTAAGTCCAGGGGGGCACACAGCAGAAGGTAGACTAGCAGGCAATGGGTTAAGTCCGGGCACACAGCAGAAGGCAGACTAGCAGGCAATGGGTTAAGTCCGGGCACACAGCAGAAGGCAGACTGGCAGGCAATGGGTTAAGTCCAGGGGCACACAGCAGAAGGCAAACTGGCAGGTAATGGGTTAAGTCCAGGGCACACAGCAGAAGGCAGACTGGCAGGCAATGGTTACGTCCGGGGCACACAGCAGAAGGCAGACTGGCAGGCAATGGTTATGTCCGGGACACACAGCAGAAGGCAGACTGGCAGGCAATGGTTAAGTCTGGGGCACACAGCAGAAGGCAGACTGGCAAGCAATGAGTTAAGTCCAGGGGGCACACAGCAGAAGGCAGACTGGTAGGCAATGGGTTAAATACAGGCACACAGCAGAAGGCAGACTGGTAGGCAATGGGTTAAGTCCTGGGCCCACAGCAGAAGGCAGACTGGCAGGCAATGGGTTATTCCGGCTTGGCTATAGGGTCTAGCCGCAGCACAGGACTTCTCACAGCACCCTAGGTTGCGATCAGGGGAAGATACCCCTGCCCAGGTACTGCTCCTGTCTTTTATCTCCGAAGCAGGACGCTCCCAGATGTTGTGTTGCTGTGGCAACAAGCCCTACCCCCTCACTCCGGCTGCACACAGGGAGCGCGGCCTTTTGCCTCCAGCGGGAGCAGAGCGCGGGAACATCGGGGCCCCGCTGTGCCCGCCAAGACAAGGCTAGGGGGGGGCGCGCGTTGACATCCAGGAGGCCTGCATGTGGGGAATCCACATGCAGGCAGCGTGGGGTGGCAAACTCCTCGGCACTCATCCGAGCAGAGGTGTAGGGACTCCTAGCAGGAAGCAGCTCCCTGGCGCCCAGCACACCACTTTATATGGGCTACGTGTGGGTGTAGGGGCATGCAATGGGGAAAGGGGGATGCAGGGATCCGGAGGGGGGGAAGAAGTGAGGGCGCACGGGAGGGGGGACCGTGACAGCCTATCACATAAAATCCCAATAAAATACATTTACGTTTTTGGTTGTAACATGACAAAATGTGGAAAATTTCAAGGGGTATGAATACTTTTTCAAGGCACTGTAGCCTATGTAATTTATATCTATTCTTTTTATATAATTTTTTGTTTGTTTGTTTTGTTTTTCTGTCTTTCAGATCTATATATTCTTATGTATCTATTTTTTTTATTTTCTTATTTATCTTATCTATAATGTTTTATGCATTTTTTTTGTATTATTGTATTTTTATCCCTCAGATCTGCCTTAGCTATCTTTCCTACATACTGTATGTTTCTTTTGTATCTATACATCTATGTCTGTCTATCTATCTATCTAAACAGGATTATTTTTTGTTTTGCTGATTAGCATGCGATTATAACCAGCAGCTATAGCCACCAGCAAGAATCATTGTGTTCTCCTGGCAGGGATGGCTTCCCGCACACCCCTGCTGGGAGAACACAATAGCTTGTGAGTCTGAATTTTTCTGTAGCACAGACAAAGCCTTTCCCCCTTTTTCTCCCCATACACATGTGATTATAGGTGTTTAAGCTGCAGCATTCTTGTACATTATTCTGGGCTTCAACTATGGTTGTCTGCATAGACACATTGGAGTGAGTGAGTGTACACCTAAGGACAGAAAGTGTGTTAATCCAAGGATTACTGGATAAAAAAAAGGGGGGGGGGGTCTGAAAAAGGGAAACTGAAGTAGCCACCACATTTAAGGGCTGGTAAGCATCAATATATTACATTTTTGTTTTAAAACATATTATACAGGACACAGAAAATACAGTCTGACAAGGGTTTTAACCATTCACTATTCACTAAAAAAAAATGTTTTGGCCATAATTTGGATACATTTGCAGAATTTGTACTTGTATTTTCCAAAATTGTTTATGTATATAAGGTTTAATGACATACTGTAAGTACATAGTGATAGCCATATTAGCAAATCATGTATGCAAGAACTGCTTTCTGGTTAAAGATCCTCTTATCTCACCGGGCTATAATATTAAACAACCACAATGGTCATAATAGCCAGAGACTACATGATATTTTTCAAGACTTTGGGTCACATGAACGGGGTCTAGAACAGCATTATTTTTAATTAACGGCAATAATCGAATGCTATTTTACTCAAAATAAAAAAGTGATAAAGTAATGGTGACTTAATGGTGTCCTATTGATTTACTTTCATTATGATATTTAATGATAGGTCTACTGTTAGGATACTATGTGCTGGCATGCTGTCAAACAGATGTGACCAGATATGTGGAGTTGCATAGAGGCGGCCTGACACAAAACTGGGAGATTCTAGAAGAGCCAAATCTCCCAGCAGCCAGCACCATGCGCAGACTAATTCCTGGGATTTGCTAACAGCTGATACCTGCTGGTGGAGATTGGAGTCCGAGACCACAGCGCCACCAGTAGGTGTTCTAGTTCCTAACATATACTCTAAGGCAAGGGTAGGCAACATTAGGAGGTAAAGATCTACCTGAACAACATTAAAGAGATCAAAGATTACTGGCGTTCAGGGACATTTTTTTTTCTTAATTTAACGGCTTCCCGTCTGCCCTATAGAAGAAGTACTGCTACAGGGTAGTATGGGTGCGCAAAATCACGTGATGTTGCATTTCTGGATAGGGGGCGCAAACAAGGCGCGCACGCACCCTACCAGCGTCGACATTCACGGCCTCAGCTGTCAATCACCGGGTCCTGGCCGGTCATTACTCGCCCGTGCCCTGTGATTGCCGAGCATCTCCGGCGGGGGGGAGAACTGTTTGTAAACAAAACAGTTCTCTTCTCTGTTAGCTCCTGCGCACTACTTTGCATGGCTGTGCATAGCACAGTCATGCAAAGCAGTGTGCTTACAGTGAAGCACAAACACACAGCCCCACAGTAAAACACACCCAGCACACAGTTAACCCTTTGATCACCCTACATGTTAACCCTTTCCAGTCCAGTACCATTTGTACAGTGTCAGTGCTTTTTATTAAAATCCCAGTATCTATACCGCCAAATGCTGTAACTTTCACCAAAAACCAATTAATGTACATGTATTGGGGTTTTTTTTTTTAGCAAAGACATGTAGCAGAATACATTTTGGTGTAAATTTATGACAAAATTAGATTTTTAGAATTTTTCTACTGAACATGTTTAATAGCAAAAAGTCAAAAATACAGTTTTTTTCTAAAAATTGTCGGCCTTTTTTTTTTATTGTGCAAAAAATAAAAAACACACAGGCGATTAAATACCACATAAAGGAAGCTCTTTTTGTGGGAAAAAAAGGACACAAATTTCATTTTGGTGCAGCGTTACATGACAGCAGAATTGTCAAAGTAACACATTAACACAATTGTTAAAGTAACGCAGCATCATAATGCAAAAAATGACCTAGTCAGGTAGGGGGGTGAATCCTCAGGAGGACAAGTGGTTAACTAGCAAGGCCTAACTAAATAGTAACGAAAACTTAAAAAAATAATAACAAAACAAATGTCACTGTAAAAATATAAACTACCTACCATAAAAGTGGACAGTGTCAGTCAGTAGAGCAGTAGAACATCACCCCCCACACAAGCATAAGCAGTGTCCTATCTGCACATGTACACAGAGAAAAGAGGGGAGGGCAACACAGTTTTGGATGGCAGACAGGAGCCGCTGGAGTGACTTTTCATATTAACAAGCTGTTGATTGGTTGCTAGGTCTGCCCTGTGTCCTAGCAACCAATCACCTGCTGGTTAACTTGAAAAGTTAATTTGGCCAGCTCCTCCTCCTGCCCTTTGTCCTGTCCTGTGCTGCCTCCCTTTCTCTACTATGCCATGACAATGAGAGTGGCAGAGGAGGCTGGGGGAAAGGACCAGCATCTAAATGGCAGGGTTTGGTAAACCAGGGACCTGTTCACAGTCTACATGTCACCTATCCGCAGTCAACAGGTAAATCGTGATTTACAGTTTGCCATTCTCTGCTTTAAGGCCTCGTTCGTATGGGTACTGTGGTCCTTATAGCGTGAACCAGTTGCTTGCTTTTGCTGCTGGAGACACCACAGGAACTGCATGCAGGCAACCTGTGTAACTCTATGGAGAAAAACAATGCATTCTGTCTGCATATGGTGACAGCGTGAAGCTCTTGGCAGCTCCAGCCTCATAAACAAACCACTGGTTTCAGCGCTTGTATGCATGAGGCCTAATTATAGTACCCATAGATCATTTTCTACCAGATGATATTAATGGCAAACTTACTTACTCATTCTCTCAACTTTCAATCTAACTCAGAAGAGCTGATTTGCAGAAGGAATAGATACAGTTAAGTTTGCAAAGTGAATGAGCTATGTTTTCTTCAATCATTCTACTGAACTTTGCCCCCTTGCGCTGGTGGTCAGTGGAACATTATGGAACAAAGCTCTGTTATTGTGTTTTTTGTGTGAAATTCAAAAAAACGTTTTTTAAGCTAAACCAGGAAAATACCTAATTACACAGATGAAACACAGTTAGTGTATATATGTGAGTTATTTTACTTGACATGGATGTATATTTCTGTCTTTTAAGTTCTAAGATTTACACAGCCCAGCCCTGTAGAAAGGCAGGAGACCAGATTTATTTCTTTACTGCATTTTAGTAATACTTACTTGTCTTACTTCCAACGTGCGATGGTGGACTGGACACCATCGCAGAAGTAGCAGACTGGTGAGCTTATCTCTGTCATTTTGCTTTCCTCTTCTATTAACCACTTGCCCTCCAGAGGATTTACCCCCCTTCTTGACCAGGACATTTTTTGTGATATGGCGCTGCGTTACTTTAACTGACAACTGCGCGGTCATGCAAAGCTGCGCCCAAATTAAATCTGTGTCCTTTTTTCCCAAAAATGGAGCTTTCTTTTGGTGGTATTTGATTGCCTGTGAGTTTTTTATTATTTGCACTATAATCAAAAAAAGACTGACAATTTTAAGAAAAAAAATATATTTTTGACTTTTTGCTGTTAAACATGTCCAGTAAAAATGTAAAAATCAAATTTTGTCATAAATTTAGGCCAAAATGTATTCTTCTACATGTCTTTGCTAAAAAAAAATCCCAATGCGTATAAATTCATTGGTTTACGTGAAAGTTATAGCTTCTACAAATGGCGGTATATATACTGGAATTGGGTTTTTTTTTAATTCTAGTAATGGCGGAGATCAGCAACTTATTGCGGAATTGCGGGACTGCGGGGGGCATACTGACACTGGGGGGAAATTTACTGTACTAACTGTCACTGACATCCCCAGTGACACTAATACAGTGATCAATGCTAATAAAAAGCACTGACACTGTACTAATGCACTGGGCAGGAAGAGGTTAACATCTGGGGTGATCAAAGGGTTAACTGTGTGCTTTGTGTGTTTTGCTGCGTGTTGTGTGCTTGTTTTACCGTGTCAGCACATTGCTTTATATTGCTCTGCTATGTTTTTTGTTTTTTTTTTGTTTTTCTTTCGTTTATTTTCATTTTGTGTCCTGGGGTCCTTGTCTTGTGTTTTTATTTGTCATGGCAGCTTTCAGGGGTCGCTGGGTCTTTGAAAGCAGGGCTGGAGTGACAATTTTGTGGATTATGGGTTGGGCCCATCATAGGCATGGGTGTTCCTTCCCAATTATAAGGTTACGTTGGTAAGGTTGTAGTTATTGGGCTGTATCTGGGACTACGTAGCTGTAGTATTGTCCCGAGGCGGTGTAGTAGCGGCTGGGGGCCTTTTTCATTGGGTGTCAGATACAGCCAAATAATTTGATGTGCTTAGCAGTGCCTTTGAAGACCTTGGACCCGGGTGGGATCATTACTGTCAGTTAATACATTGATTGTACTGTATGAAGTGTTATGTAATAGTTATTTTAAATAAATTGGCTGCTAGGGCCGTTTTTGACACCAAAAAAAGAGTCGTGTGGTTATTTCAGGTGGGAGAAGGTTGAGGGGTGGATGTTTTATTATTTAGGTGGTAAGTATTAGCCTCAATATTCTGCATGTCCCTCAGTCATGACAATTAAAACAGTTAATGTTGATTGAGAGAGTTTAGATGCACTTTAAATAAAACTTATTCTGCTATGGGTCAAATCTGTATAACACACAGTGCAGGGGTCAGATTAGTGCAATGCTCACAGTGCAGAAATCAGGAATAAGTAATGCACAGAGTGCAGATTTAGAAGTAAACAATGCACTGAACGCAGTGGTCATGAGTGTGTAATGTAAATTGTTGCAAGGGTAGGGGTAACACATAAAGTGAAGAGGTCAGGATTGTGTATTGTACAGTTTGTAAGGGTCAGGAGTAAGTAACACATAGAGTGCAGAGATGAGCAGTAAGTAATGCATAGAGTGCAGGAGTCAAGAGTGAGTAATGAATTGAGAGCAGAGGTCAGGAGTAAGTAATTCAAGGAGGGCAGAGTTCAGGAGGGACTAAAGTGCAGAATTCAGGGGTTAGGAGTAAGAGCAGAGGTCAGGAGTAAGTAATTCAAGGAGGGCAGAGTTCAGGAGGGACTAAAATGCAGAATTCGGGGGTTAGGAGTAAGAGTAGAGGTCAGGAGTAGGCAATGTACAGAGTGCAGAGGTCAGGAGTAAATTATACACAGAGTACAGGGATCAGAAGTATCACATGGCATGCAGGACCCAGGAGTAAATAACATATGGACTGAAGCAGTCAGGAGTAAGTAATGCACAGAGAGCAAAGGTCAGGAGTATTGCAACTTGTGATTCAGGGATTTCAGGTAATGCAACGATAAAGTAGAGTTATAATTCCAAGCGTAGACTCGAAGGGCTGCTTATAACTTGGTTATGCAGTCCCTTAACTCAGCTGGGATGATCCATGTACTAAAGAGGACATAAAAAGAGAGAACAGGGTGCAAGGAAACCTTCATATATTAAAATATAAATACTTTAATACAAATTAAATAATTTAGTAAAAATGCACTCACAGGTATACAGGAATAGAGCAGTATATCAGAAGTCAGTGACCTGACCTGACAGCTCTCTATGGCCAGTAGACTGGATGTGGGTAGAGAAGATCCTTACAGAGAAGCAGAGCCTGAGGCATGTTCCCAGCCAAAAGGCAGTGCAGTATAAACATTACACTACACAGGCACCTCAGACACGCCAAAATAACACTCCTCGACTACTTAGCCAAAGGCCAGAAAAGGAATTGTATTTCTACAGTTGCACAATTGGCTACAGACTCCAGTAGCTTCATTTTGGGGTGGTCGAAGTACCTGGACCATGTAATGTTTACACTGCACCACCTCAGAGCCAGGGAAATACTAGGGATGCTTGTTTCCTGGGGACAGACCCCTCAAAAAGATGACTGTTCTTGTGAAACAGTAACAATTGGTAGCCTTAGTGTATAGGGACTGCAAGAGGCTCTTCCTGGGTCAAATTCACTTACTTATGCTACCTGCAGTAAAAAAAAAAAAAAAAAATGTAATGAGGTATCTGTTTGGAGCTTAGCTTTACATCTCCCTTTCGCATGGTTGGGTATTCAAAGTAAACACAGCTCCATCTTATTCACTTAGCTTTGTTTAATTGTCTTTATTCCTTTAATAAATCAACCCAGCTGTCTTTCCTGTCTTGCACAATGGAGCTTTTTCCACGAAATAAACAATTTTATTTGTCTCTTGTGGTTATCCACATATAAACCTTCTAGGATGTGACCTGATCATGTAATTTTCATGTTATTTTATTGCAAAAGTTCTATACAAGAAACTATGTGCATTACCATTAATTGGAACCTTATGACTAAGTGCTGACAAAATAGTGATTAGGTCATTCTGCATAAGTGGCTCCAGAAGTGGGCGGGTTAAGCATTAAAAGAGCTTCCTTGTTTGGCCTCTGCTAGTATCTTACTCTCCTCTATTGGCAGCCAAAAGGAAGAACCTTTTAAGAGTGAATCTGGTATTTATTCAAGATGCTTACTGAGGGTTTCAGACGTAAAATATGCTGAAGAGCCTACATCTGTTCCCAGGAAGTCTTCCTTCCTACAGTCTCAGTGTTAGGCTGTTCCCAGCTGCTGGCAGTACATTGCTCCAAGCTGTAGGGTATTTTGGCAGTCTGAATAATGCATGTAAAAGAAAGGACCTCTGAGGATGAATCCAGTGCTGAAATGGTTGTGACATCCAATTTTCAGCAAAGCACCACTTGGTGCTGGAAGAATCAAATGTAAATCTGATACAAAGCCATATTATTGCAAGGCATTTGCAAGTCTGATATAAAGTCCTGTTCTTAAAGCAAACTTGTACTGGAGATTTAAAATACAATGTACCTCAAGTACTCAAAGAGGAACTGAATCCTGAATACTGTGCCCATAACAAAACAGGTAGAGCACAAAGGACTAGTTACTAGGGATAAGCTCAGGTATGTTCGGACATGAGTCTGAACCTGCCTCAGCTATCCCACTGGGAAGCTGTCAAAGCTGACAGCCCATCATAGAGGCATTCTTCCCCACAGCTGCGCCTATGCATGCCTTGCATTTGTACGGCTACAGGGTGGGGAATGCCTCTACCTCCTATGATTGGCTTCCCACTAGGATAGCTAAAGTAGGTTTAGATTTGTGTCCGAACATGCCCAAGTTCATCCCAACTAGTCACCAGTATTGCCTGTGGTCTCCTGGACGCTGATCTTTCCTTCATTATTGATTATATCATGCCTTGTTCTGCAATGTGTCTCTGCATGGACGCAGCCATCTTAGTAAAGGTAGGATTTTGCTTCCTCACATCAGAGCCTCCAGTAAGGAGACTATGAGCAGCAGGCAGCAGTGCCTTAGACTTCACTCTGCAGATATACAGCTGAGGCTGTTGGTACAGGAGTGCCTAGACACTCTCACTTACCAGGAAATGTACTGCTAGTTTTCAGCTGGAATTGCAGTCAAAATGTACTTGTCCAGGGTACTAGTTAAGCACAATTAACATTTCTAACATTATAAATCTTCACTTACTGAGTTCAGTTTCACTTTACGAGGTGGCAAAATAAGGTCCCACAGCATTCTTTTAAATGGTAACCTTTACCTTATCCTAAAGTTACTGAGAAAGCACACACTTCCAGGTATGGAATAAAAAAAGAGAAAAAAAGGGAGTAGGGTTTCCCTGGCCAGGAAGGGGAGTGGCATGCAACCCCACCCCCCCCTTCCCAAACCAGACCAGGCCACAAGCCTTTTAATATTGGAGAGGGAAGTACCTTGCAAGAGCGGCAGAAAAGCCCCTGCCCCGTGTGCAAGGCTTGCCCAAATGTTGCAAGAATCTTCACCACATCCTGTCCCAAAAAAAAAAAGATGTAGGGTTTTTAATGGAACATGCAGGAATCTTGAAACCTTCTTTATAATAAGGGGAGGGATGGACACGGATAACCCCTTTCCCCAGGGGAATGAGAATAGAGTATATTTAGTACCCCTTGTAGAGCTACTCCAGTAGGATCCGCAAGAATACTGTCCAGGTCTTCCCCAAATACAGCCAGGCACATAGGCTCATTTACTCATTTCTTCACAGTTGAGGATTTTAAGTATTTTTTCAGATAAGCTATGATGAAGCAAACAGTAGACTTCAGCATTACTGCAGCAGAAGTAGTAGTAGTAAGCTTGAATAGAGTCCTTTTAGGTAAGGCATTAGGTGGTCAAAGCTTTTGGAACACCAGCCAGTGTCCCCTTCAGCGTAGACCCACAGCTGATTCCCTAGAAGCAGAGGGGGTTAAGTAACACTCAGTCTCTAAGATGCTTTAGGGGTGTCTGTACTCACAAGGCCCAAGAGCAGATGGTTGCCTTCCTCTGTAATATCAGACCAGATCTTCAGTAGACTGCCCATGAGTCAGCTTCAGAAGTGTAGCGCCCTGTTAGTCAGTTAGGGGAGCTAAATTCCAATTGTTAGCAAAAGTGCTGAGTAGCAGCCTGGGTGTGATAGCTAGCAGGGGTCAAATTGTGGTCAGAGCTGAGAGGCTCTGCAGACCAGCCCTCTGGAATTTTCCCTGCTCTAGAACTTTGGAGAAAGGTCTAGAAGCAGTGGGTGGATCTGAGGAGTGGCTAGTCTGTACTTTTAGAGGATCCTGGCCAATCCCCAACAGGCTTGGCAAGGGGCCAGGACAACCTTTAAGAGTAACTGAGCCTGCTCAGCAGTGGATGAGTTCGGGTGAAAGTTGGAGATGGAGTGAGATTGGAGAGAGGAGCCTGTGAGGGGGCACAGATGGAGAGGGGCTCACCTACAGGTAGAGGATCTTGGAAGGAGGAAAGCTCAGACCTTCACCAGCCCCCAGAGTGAGGACCACCTGTGTAGCAGGGAATGAGTGGCCCAGCTAGAGGGCCTGGTAGCAGACACCAACCCACCAGCAGCACAGGAGAAGGACTGAGCGAGTAGACCTGCA
The DNA here is from genome assembly GCF_062004578.1 of Staurois parvus. Taxonomy (NCBI): domain Eukaryota; kingdom Metazoa; phylum Chordata; class Amphibia; order Anura; family Ranidae; genus Staurois; species Staurois parvus. The sequence continues at coordinate 2,495,218 of NW_028318082.1, forward strand.
CCCCCTACGCCAGAAAGGGGAAGGAGGTACTCTATCGGGAAGCTGGATTAGCCTGCCACGCAGGACTGTTTCACTATTTATGACACCAGTGTCAGACACCAGATCTCCTGCTCAGGGATTCACCCAGAACAGATGGATAATGAGTATCTAGGGTCTGGGGTGGTACTACAGGAGATGCTGGCTAGTGCTCCAGAAGAGACTGCTCTAACCACATGTACATAGTTCAGAAAGTTATCCTCAGTTTCTCAGTTCCGTTCCATGGGTACACCCCTTACCCTATCCAAGTTGAAATCCCCCTGATGAAATCCAAAAAACAAGCTCAAGGACTGGTTGCTAACTCCTGAATGCAAGTTGGTGTGGAAATGCATGCTGCCTGACTGTGCAGGACTATAGGGGGACCCAAATAGTCAGCAACTCCTAAGGGAATAGTACTACAGTATGGCAATAGATACTTGGGAGGGCAACATGTCCTCTCCAAGGCTGGAAAAATCCTATACAGGAAAGAGCCCGGAGCCCAGTGTATTCACTGAAGATATACAGCTACCCAGCATGGCGTCAGAGCCAGTCTTTCTGGTTTTGGCTTGGCCATCAAGTGCCCTGCCAAGTGCACCTTTCTCTTTTTTGCTAGTTTCGAACACTGACTATTGCAAATGTGCAGGAATTACATTATCTGTAGAGTAAGCCCCCGTTTACATCAAGCCCGACTTTGAAATTGTGCAACTTACAGTGAAGTCGCACGATTTCGAAGTCAGGGGACCCGCCAATTTCAGGTGCAATTTGCAAGACATCTGATATAGATGTCTATACAAATTGCACCAAAGGTAGTGCATGTACTACTTTTGAAATTGGTGCGGAGGAGGGGAACTATGGTAGGTAAATGTGTCATAAATATGTTGTGCATACTTGCACATCATGGCAAGACCTCTGGGGGTACAACCAAGTTAAGTGTTAGGGTTCAGGTTAAGATTTAGGGTTTACGTAATGGAAAATTTAAGTGTTTGGGTCAGGTAACATGTAGGAAAACACCTGTGGAAAAACAACTGCACTTGAGGCTAGCATTCCAAATATTAGAGTGCGTTTTTTTGAGTTTATTCTAAAAATCTTCCAACTGTCATCATGTATATGGACAGCTGAAGACAATCAGGCAGTACAATATTTTTTTCATTTAACAGAAAGGAACAACAGCTTTCAACTCAATGTTCCTTCTCCACCCATACGCAGTGCTCCTTTTTAGCTTCTGTCCTCTAATGATCTCATCTTGATACAGTGCCTGTATCTGGTGTTCCCAGTTCATTTATGAGAAAACTGAGAGCTGGATGGAGTTTTTGTATAATAGTCATGACATCATAGTTGGGGGTGAGAAATGTTTAAAACAAATAAAATTTTGTTGGTCAGATGATGATCAAGAAATTAGGCAAGGGTTTCGTTCTCTTTTTTAAATAGCCACTAGCAATGCAAAGATGACATTCAAAAATGTAGGACACAGTACATTGGACAAAAATGCTAGTGCAAACATAATTTATTATTTATTTATTTCAGGTACTTATATAGCGCTGTCAATTTACGCAGCACTTTTACACACTGTATATATATTTTACATTCACATCAGTCCCTAACCCTCAAGCGGTGTACAATCTAAGGTCCCTAACTTACACTCATACATACACATACTAGGGCCAATTTAGAGAGGAGCCAATTCACCTACCAGCATGTCTTTGGAGTGTGGGAGGAAACCAGATGTAAATGTACTTTTTAGCCTCGGTCTGCTGTGCTCTCTGCTTACTGCCACACGGACTGGGCTGTCATTTGGAATGCTGCAACCCCCTACACATTGCAGTTGCAGGCTCTCTCCCTGCCGTGATTGGGCAGAATGGCTAGACAGAGAGAAGAGGAAGGAGCGGAAGAGAGAGAGGACACAGGACACTTTGCAGTCAAGGCCATGGCTTAGAGGAGAGCCACCCCATTGCCGAGGATATAGGACAGTGTGATTTTATCAAGCCAGACACTGGATGGGACTACAAATCCCAGGAAGACTGTGCTCTAGAGAGGAGTAAAAGGAAAGGAAAGCCCAGGATCAGGGCATTCTTACATGGGATGTGAGCTGTGACCAGAGACTGGGCTGCTGAGTTGGAGAGCTGCCTGGCATGATTGTGTGTCCTGTTTCAGAGAGACTGGACTACCATATGTGCGAGTAGGGCACAGCTTTCAGAGAGACCCAGCAAGCTGGATAAAAGGGGCATCACTGGTTATGTAGAGATTGCCATTATAGGGTTCTGAGTTGCCCTCAACGCAGGAGGAAGCTTAACTACAGACTACATCATGGAAAGAGGCCACAGGCCACAACATCATTACACATTTCACAGACTGCATGGTGGTGAGAGGCCAGGGGCCATAACTTCCTTACCCACTTATTAAAGGGACAGTGTCACAATTTGGGTATTTACGTCCTATACAGCAGGATCCCCTTGTAACAGCTCCAATGCTGGAACTTTCAGTCCCAACGTTTTTGTTAGTACATTTGCAAGTGGGAGAGGTTTTGATACATTGAAGGACCTTTAAGCTTCCATTACTGTCCTTTTAGGTAGGACCTCCCTAGATTCAGGGTTCAGGTACAAAGACACTGTAAGAGGTTCTCTCATTGTTTGTGGTGTTCAGGGGCGGACTGACCATTTGGAAACTCAGGCGCTGCCCGAGGGCCCGGGGTCAGTAGGGGGCCCCATGAGATGCCCTTGGTACCTTTTTCATAGGCTTTTTTGAGTTTAGGCAAGGACACAGGAGTCCCATGATCCCCTATTGCCCAGGGACCCCATGAGTTGTCAGTCCGCCCCTGGTGGTGTTGCACAAAATTGTTATCTGTCACTGCCAATTGGTAGTGTCATTCTGTATGTTACTTTGTGGGAAGTATTTTCCAAAACAAAACCTCTTTCTTTAGCCTTGTTGTGTCAGAGGGTGTGGCATTGCCTGAGGGGCCATCATCATTCAGAATCAGAAAACCCATCCATCAACGGCTTCTTTGTGGGTAAATCCAACAACTGCTTGTGGGATGCCACAAAACCTGTGCCTGTGCAAAAAAAAAAAACATAGGTTCACTTATTTTCCACCCCGCAGAGCTGCTGCACAAACATTCCCTATCAGGAAATGTCTGAATGTATTGGATGGAATTTAGAATCAGACTTAAATCAAGGTATCGTCCCAAGAAAACCATTAGCAAATAAGAGTAAACAACGGTGACTTTCAATATAACCTTCAGGAGACCCCATAACATGTATATACATAAAAAATAACAATATTTTATTTGTTTGATGTTAAACATAAGGAAAAAAGTTTCAACATAAAAATGTACACAAATCATAACAAAACAAATACAAAAAAATTCCATAAAGAGGGATTTTAAAGGCTCCATACCGAGGCAAAATATAACAAAATTAGAATATATAAAACATACAAAGTTTTAATAATCACATAATAAAACCTTAGCCCAAATATTCATGATCTTCCACACCGTTACATAAAAGAAATCACACTAAAAAGTGCTAAAAAAATTTTATATAGAGCCCACAATGGTGTTTACACATTCTTCAGCATTCCAAAGTCCAGATCATTGCTTCTCCAGGGACCATGTGCAAGTATCTAATGGTTTACAATTTGCAACAATGAACCAGGTAACCACCAAAGGGGCTTACCACAACCATGACAGATGTATCAAGCATGCAATCCAGCTCAGGGTACCATAAGGTTTTATTGTGTGCTTAATAAAATTTTGTATGTTTTAGATATTTTAATTGTGCTATTTTTTGCCTCGGAACAGAGCGTTTAAAGTCCCTCTTTAAGGAATTTCTTGTATTTGTTTTGCACACTGACACAGGATGCAGTAACGTAAATTCATTCCCCATGGTATGGCATTGTATCTCAAAATCATGACAAAATTAGCACCGAGACATATTGTAAATCTGTCTATGCGTTTTGTGGAGGCTGTTTCATTAGGAAAGAGGCGCTGATCTAGAGGATGTTGACATATAACATATATGACATATAAATAAGATCATAAAAGTCAAGGAAGCATAAATACAAGAACATCTATATCATAATATCCAAAAAACAAACATAATATTAATACAAAAATGTGGTACAAAGTATCAAAGACAAAAAAAAACAGTTTTACTGCTCCCAAACCAAGTCACAAGGAAAGTGAGTATGTGCATTTGGTGGGGCCTCTGTTAAGTTGTACTTGTCTTCCGGTATGGGCTTAACAGTAGGCAAGTCTTGGAAGGGCATCCCAGATATCATAATTATTGTCTTTCACTGGTTCATGCTGAGACTTTTTGTGGGAGGAGCTAAATCCAAAAAGATTGCAAAGATGTATTTATTCATTGCAAGCCTTTACATAGTGGCAACAATATAGTTTTACTACTTATTCCAATCAGTCCCTATTCTCAAGGAGCATACAAACTAAATTCCTTAAATACATTTATACACCCAGACATACTAGGGCCATGTCTTTGGAGTGTAGGAGGAAAATGGAGCACCTAATGGAAACCCACTCAAGCACAGAGAGAACACGCAAACTCCATGTAGATAGTGTTTTGGATTCATGCCAAGGATCTCAGTGCTGCAATGCATAATTGCTAGCCACCAAGCCACTGTGCAACGAGAGAGTGAAGTGCAGAGGTTTAGGCTGTAGATGAAGCATGTTTGTCATGAAAGGCAAGTCGCTGTGGGAAGTTTTTGAGAGTAAGTGTGCTGTTACACTTATTGTGTAAGCTCGAAAGAGCAGGGCCCTTGATCCCCTCATGTTTTGCATTGTATTGGTATTGTTCTGTCACATGTTCTGTCCCCCTTTGTAATGTACAGCGCTGAGCGAACTATTGGCGCTTTATAAATACTGTATAATAATAATAATAATAATAATAATTGTGTAACAATTTAATGCAATGCATATTTATGGTTAATGTTAATATACTGCCATCTTGTGGACATTTTTGTTATTGCACCTTCCTTTTCTGTCTTTCATCCTGTCCCCTCCCACTATTTAATGATGCATTTCCTCTTCCTTCTTTACGGTCTGCTTGGGATGAATATTATTATTATATTATTATTATTATACAGGATTTATATGGCGCCAACAGTTTGCTCAGCGCTGTACATTATAGTGGGAGACAGTACACGAGACAGTACAGTAACAATACGATTCAATACACGAGGGGTTCGAGGGCCCTGCTACTTGGAGCTTACAATCTAGGAGGGAGGGGATAGTGGTACAGGAGGAAATAGCTGTGGGGGATGGAGTGGTAGTAAGAGTGGAGGAGTTCAGTAATTAGAATATGGCCACTTGTCTCTAGACCACATGTAATCTGCTCAAATCTGGGGACACATTACCATGTTTTGACCTGCAAATACCATCCTTTCATTCATCTGCTACATCTTGTTGTCTAATGTACCTTCTACATCGCAATAAAAGATCTGTGAATGAGAGAACAGGTGGCTGGTGAGTTCAGCTATCTGATAAAGGCTGTCCGTAGTGATTGTATCTGCTTATACAGGCCAGACATAGAGGTTTCAGCAAGGGATAAGTCACTAATAGAACAGTTGGAGTATAGTGCAGAATAGTTATTTTTATTTACTGTATGCTTTGTGGTTAAAAAAAATATAAAATCTTAGCTATATTTATAAAAAAAAAATTCTTCTGTATAATAAAGGGTCAGTTAAAGAGAAGTATGGACATAACTTTTGGCCATACTCCTTCTGTGGGTCACATACTTGTGCTCTCCTTTAACCTAGAATCAGCCCACAGTGGGTTAAATTATGCTGTTGGTTGGCATCACAGAGCTGCTCCAAGCTCTGGAAGGATCCCAACAATAATGTCAGGATCCACCCAGATGCTTGTTCAGCAGTGGTCTCAGCCTCTCAGCATGCAACTGAGAACTGTAGCCAGCCACTCTTACTCCAGCTTGGCGCTCTAGTGAGCAATGGAGGGGAAGAGCAGAGAGCTGACAGGCAATCAGCGGTCATGTGATCTTTCAGTTCCTGGGCTTAGAGCTGAAATGGAATTGTTGCAGCATCAGGTGAATATAGGTGTTTGTTTTTTAGTATTCCACACTTCTTTAAAATTAAAGCTGAAGAAGTCAGTCAATGCACAGCTGAAAGGCTGCTATTTTGCTGCTGCCCAGCAACTGTAGTTTTTGGGGAGACGACAACACACAGGCCTTCAGAAAGGTAAGTAGCCTTTACTTTTACAGTCTGGACTTTATTTACAAGTGTTCCTTTGGTGATATTGTCCCTTCCAGAAACAAATCTATAAGGGCTAGTTTATGGTAGTGTAGCACCTATCCTTGGAGGAGTAGCTTGATGTATCAGCAGGGCCATCTTTAATATTGATTGGACCCTGGGCAAACATTTTTTGGGAGCCCCCCTAGCCACCAACCCCCCACTCTGAGACATACAGTAAATAGCAGCTAGACTCAAAATCAGTTTACTGCAGCAGATCAGGCATCAATTGGTTGCCAGAGGTTACAGCTCACTGATTCCTAGAGATTACAGCATGCATTACAGTTCACTGATCAGTTGCTAGAGTTTACAACACATCATTTCTGCTTGCTGATTGGCTGTTAGAGGTTACTGCACATCATTACTGCTCACTGATTATGTCAGAGGAAAAGACGAGGAAGCCTGAGCAATTGCGCCACTGTGCAATATGGCCATGCCAATTTGCGCAAAGCAGTGCGCATGCACATAGGCGGGCGACACGTAATCATGCATTCCTGTGCACAAAATGCACCGGCACACGCAGGGTGCACTAATTGCTGACACTCAGTGGCCTTTATAAGGACTGCAGCTCTGCTCAGTGATTGCTGGATTATCGTCAGCCCCTCCCGTTCCTGTGTTCCTGAGTTTACTGCTGATTACCCATTACCGACCCGGCTAGATCCTAACCTTGTTTCTGTCTGCTGCTCTGTGTATGACCCCGGCTTGATCCTGACCTTGTTCCTGTCTGCTGCTACTCTGTGTATGACCCTGGCTAGATCCTGACCTTACTCCTGTCTGCTGCTACTCTGTGTATGACCCCAGCTTGATCCTGACCTTGCTCTTGTCTGCTGTTACTCAGTGTATGACCCTGGCTTGATCCTGACGTTGCTCTTGTCTGCTGTTCCATTTTGATCCTGGCTCTGGCTACTGACTACTCTACCCATCCTCCAGGATCCGCGTGTTCTCTGGAGAAATTCATCCTGCAACTGGAGCACGCACAAGTTCCATTCCATCAGGCATTTCCAAGCAGCAACACCACTGGCAACCCATGCTTCTTTGAGCACTGCACCTCCTGTTTCCACCTCCAGGGGCGCATTGCACTTAGACGTAAAGGGAGCCCTCTCTCTATTGCAGCCTCCGGTCAGGTATGTGATAGATTAATTGCTAGAGGGTACTGCACATCCTTACCGCTCACCCATTGGTTCTTAGAGGTTACTGCACATCATCACCACTCACTGATTGGTTGCTAGAGGCTACTGCACATCATTACTGTGAACTGATTGGTTGCTAGAGGTTACTGCATATTATTACTTCTCACTAATTGGTTGTTAGAGGTTACTGCACATCATTACAGCTCACTGATTGGTTGCTAGAGGTTACAGCACACAATCTCCTCCCTTCCTGTACACCACAGACTGCGGAGGGGACAAGACTCACAATAGACAGGAAATTCTAAAACTCTTTATTAGCAATCAGCATAGCAGAGAATACACAACTATGAAGGTTGACAGAGTACAGGTAGGAACAGAGCCCAATGTGAGTAGCATCTCTGAGTATGGGTTGCCAGGGTACATAAAAAGTGCAGGGTTGAGGGGGGCACTACGTACAGACTGCAGGGTTGAAGGGTGCACTTTGTACGAAGTGCAGGGTTGAGGGGTGCGCTGTGTACAGAGTTCAGGGTTGTGCTGTGTATGGAGTTCAGGGTTGTGCTGTGAATGCAGTGCAGGGTTGAGGGGTGCGCTATGTACGAAGTGCAGGGTTGAACGGTGCACTGTGTATGGAGTGCAGGGTTGAGGGGTGCACTGTGTATGGAGTGCAGGGTTGAGGGGTGCTCTGTGTATAGAGTACAGGGTTGAGGGGTGAGCTGTATACGGAGTTCAGGGTTACACTGTGTATGAAGTGCAGGATCGAGGGGTGCACAGTGTACAGAGTGCAGAATTGAGGGGTGCCCTTTGTATGGAGTAAAGGGTTGAGGGGTGTGCTGTGTATGGAGCACAGGGTTAAGGGGTGTGCTTTATACGAAGTGCAGGGTTGAGGGGTGCGCTATGTACGGAGTGCAGGTTCTATGTATGGAGTGCAGGATTGAGTGGTGCACTGTGTACGGAGCTCGGGTTACACTGTGTATGGAGTGCAGGGTTGAGGGGTGCGCTGTGTATGGAGTGCAAGTTCTATGTATGGAGTGCAGGGTTGAGGGGTGCACTGTGTATAGAGTTTGGGTTACACTGTGTATAGAGTGCAAGGTTGAGGGGTATGCTGTGTACAGAGTGCAGGATTGAGGGGTGCACTGTGTACTGATTGCAGGGTTGAGGGGTGTGCTGTGTACATCCAAGTTCCCCCCCCCCCCACAAGTACAAAGCTCTCTTCCTAACAGATGTCATTTCAGAGCTCACCCACCGAAAACATACATGCACACACAGACAGAGACACACACACACACAGACAGACACACACACTTACAGACAGAGGCATGCAGTCACACACATACATGCATACACACTCAGAAACACACATACACACAGACATACACACTCAGACATTCACACACACAGACACATTCAGACACATACACTCAGAAGTGCACATATACACACACACAGACACACACACACACACACATGTATCCCTAGAGTGAATTTTGGCTCTATTGCTTGGTATTATAGATATATCTTCCTGGATCCTATTTTTAAAAACTTCTATATATAGGTGTGTAGAAGTTTTGCATTTATTACAGGCTACAATTTACAATATAAAGAATTAGAAAACCGCATAGGTAGAAATTGGCCCATATTACTAAGGGACCAATCATTAAAACAGATTATACCCCATAAGCCTACATTTATATACAAAAAGGCGTTGGGTTTAAGGCATATTATATCCAGAAATGTGGTTGAACCCCCTTCTAGGCCTCCCACGTTCCTGGATGCCACAGGTTCCTACAAATGTGGGAGATTAAGGTATGTAGGACTATAAAGGACAGAAAGAGAAGAACGGACAGTTTTGCATCGCACTTGACAGGAGAAACTTATGTCATTAAAAAGCTCATCACGTGCTATTCAAGATACGTTACTTATTTGCTCACATGCCCATGTGAGCTACAATACACGTATAGGAGAACATATAAAGAGTATCAAAAATGGTTATAGACAACACAGTGTTTCTAACCACTTTCGATTGAAACACAACAAAAATCCCAATCTTTTACAGTTTTGGTAAATATACAAAGTCTCCAAACACTGGAGGGGCACCAATATGACTTTAAAAGTCTCACAAATGGAAACCCAGTAGATCCATAGATTACAAACATTGGATCCCAAACGTCTAAACTGGGATATAGATCTGAATTGTTTCCTTACTAACTACTAAAGACATCCAATCCCTCTCACATTACAAGAGAAAGGATGGCTAGATGGAGAGGGCTATGCCCTCTGGGGTTTGGGTACCCCCTTGTATGTATATACACATATTGATGTTCACAATAATCCACTATGGAATCTTCTTCACCGTTATGAGGTTGGTTCCTATATATACTGTACATCTGTTTAGAGATATGCTATTCCATCGCATATTATATCCTGTAGCAATATCATAGGTGATGGATCAATACGTCTGCATTTGAATGTAGAATGAATAATGAATATAACCTTATGTAGGCTGACTTAGAGGAAATATTGTTCTCTCTAGGCATACCAGTGGATGTTTAATTGTGTAAAAGATAATCCCATGTCATTATTTATCATATATATTTTCAATCTTCTCCATTAGGGGAAAAATCTAAAATGTTCAAGAATAGATCCCGACCACAATTTCATATACATAGACTTCATTAGGTTAGTCTCCCATTCTAGTATCCCATTCCTTAACATACAAGGAATATGTTGCATGACTCTCTTATGCATCATAATTATATTGTTAATATTTCTATTGTAATATAAAGGATCATTGTGTTTTTTATGTAATAGAGAAAATTTGATCCATATTGAGGCTCTGTATTTATTTAGTCTATTTCACTATAGAATATACGAATGTATTTGTAATTATATAATTTTTATTTACAAATTGTTTGGTTCATATAAAAATATTTTTAATATATATATATATATTTGTATTATATTTTAATCATAGTAAGATATAATTTTATATGTCTACTTGTTGCTGCTATATCTTTGGAAGATCTCGAGGAATCCCCCCCCCTTTTATAGTCAAAACCAAGTGGTGTTTCATCCTTGTGGGATCCCCCTGCTGACTTGCCTGATACGTGGTTGCTCCATGCATTACCACCTTTTATCCCAACACACTTTCTGCTCTGTAGCTGATACCTCAAGTAACTCCTGAAGAAGTGATACTCTTGCGAAACATGTTGAGTAACTATCAAGTGATTACCAATATCGACATCTGATTTATGTCTTTTGATACCTTTACTGGGATACGGTACATTTGTGTCAATTTTAATAATTTCTGACGAGTTTTGTAATCAGCATAGAATACTCTACCCCCCTTTGGGGGTCTTGCATTCTTAGCGGAATAATATGTATGTAATTGCTATGTAATGGTCTACATTACTACAATAAAGTGATTTTAAAGATGTCTTTGTTGCAGTGCTTCTAAAGTCCACAATTTGACCTTTTTTTATTTTTTCTGTGGTTCATTCTACTTAGTATTATGGGACATGGCACATAGGAGCCTATTATATGCCCTTACAACTTGTCACTCTGTATTGGGTATTTATCCATGTTATTATTATGTTTTGAAAGGACTTCCATTTTAACAATAAGATATAATTCACTTTTTCGTATTGTTTAGCTAATATTGAGAATAAGCTATAATTATTTATGTATATGTATTATGAAATGTAAATGTTTTGTTTAATTGCACAGCACCTACGTATTCATGATTTTAAACAGCAGACTTCAGTCCGCTGTCAGCTGAAAATGGATCACAGGAGTGCAGACTCCACTCCAGAACTGCATTAATATGATCACAGGAGAAGTACAGCCAAAAAAGTTTTGGCTGTACATCTCCTTTCATTTTTGTTTTTGGGTTTGGATACACTTTAACACAAAGGTACAAGGAATGTTTCCTAAACATGCACCATTTAAGAGATAGTCACTCTCTCTGCAGCTAGTGATGTCAGCGGCGCATGCACTCTGAATGGATGGCACACTCATGATGTCTATGTTGTTTGCTATACGTTTCTACATCATTGTTATACATTATTAATAAATAGGCCAGATGTCAGTTAATTTAGTAAAGGAAAGAGCAACAGAGTAAATGATGATATTCTGACTGGCATATCGCATGTCACTACTTATTAACATGAACTCTTGGGAATTGTAAACTTACCTTAGGACAGTCATTTAATGAACTTGTTTTTCCATTATAAGGCCAAAAAAGCCTCTTCTGTGCAATCCTATGATCATGATTTCACATTGATACTAAGAGCTCTAAATTTGTGACGTTGGAAATAAGCCCTATAAGCGTATACCTTCCCAAAGTGGCCTATAAGTGTTGCTATAGCTAGATTCAGGAATAGTGAGAATAGACTGTGTAGTTGTTTTGCTACCTAGAGTGGAGTATTACCATGGAGGATGAGGTAGAGCCAGCCATGATCCTGCCAATGAGGGACATCTTGGGAAGAATGACTCTATATACATAGTCTGATGGGAGTACATGTGTATCGGTCCTCATAGAAAGTGCTGCAAGGACCAAGGACCATGTTGTGGCAAATATGTAATCTTTGAGGCTCTAACTCCGAAATCACCCCCTAAGGGGGGGGGGGCATAGGACTTATGGGACTATCGGCATCCCCATTTGCATAGATTCTTGACTTTTACAAAGTCCCTAAAAATGTATGAGATTACAAAATATGTAATTGAAACTGGTTCAAGGTATGATATGATGCTGGGGATCCTGTGCCCAAAGTCCCTAGGAAGTCTAAGGGGACCAATCTATGCTGGGCAGGAATAAGTTAAATAGAGGGTGCTCCTCCACTATGTAGTTTTTCCTTCATATGTCAATGACATGCAGCCCAGCACTCAGGCCACTAAACATCATTATTATTTCTCAGAAAAAGCTGAGGCTTAAAATGCCATCCTTGAGTGCCAACCCAGGCTGGGATTGCACTGCAATATGGTAGCTTTGCAGGGCGGGATATTTAAATGTCCCTGAGCTTTCATTCAGTGCCTTCTGGTCTTACCTGTATCCTGCGAATCTGAACCTGTGCCTAAGTAAGTTATTGACCCGGATTGCTCTTGACCTGCTGATTTCTCCTGCCCAGACCCTTGCTTTGCCTGACCTCTCTTTCTGAATGCCCCTCATTAGTTCTGACCTACTGTTGCTGACCTGGCGTGTGACCCAACGATTCTCTGCCCGCTCCCTTGTACCATACCGTCCTCTACGTTACCAACTCGGCCCGTCTGACTTCGCACTTGCTCAGCCATCCATCCATCCCATCGGGGTCACCCGACCTCCTCACATCTGGCTCTCCCTGGTTGGAGCCCCTGGCGAACACCCCTACCACTGACAGGTGTGCTCAGTAGTGGCGACCTGGTCCCGGGGTGCTCCAAGTCCATCCCCACCATCAGGGGCTCTGGTGAACAAGTACCCTGGGGCTTAGACTCCGCGCTCTGGGCACGCCTGACCAGTGGAGTGCTAGTGGTGCCGCTCGGCGGTCCCTCACATATATATGGCAACCATCTAATATGTTTTCATTTTCGCAGCTGTAAGCTGATAGCTTGTAAAAGTTACTGCACCTGTTAGTTATTCTCCATTAGCAAATAGTTCAATCCAAACCTAGGTTCAGACTTCACTTTGGCTGTTCAGGCATTTGTCCAAATATTCAAACTGTAGCCTGTTCACCCCCCTGGTTGTCAGGAGTCAAAAATCACATATAGAAGCGGTAATTCTACCGCTTCTATATGTGACAGTTTCCTGCACCCACGACATTCCTAGGAACCACTGACCTCATGTCATGGTGAATTTCTGCCTCTTTTAAGAAAATGGATAGAGATTGTAGTGACGTCACTGCTAAAATATGGCCAGTGACAATATTTAGGCAATGACATTGACATAGTCAGTGGGTGGTGGGCATGGTGAATGATGATGGATTTACAAGAGACATTTGTTGGGGATTTTTAGTTTATTAATAAGTGACTTATCAAATGTTTGGGTATCTATTTCTATTTTTTTGGTGTGTGAATGAGTAGGGGTATGGGCTATGTATCCTATACTCATTCACATGGAGGGATGGAATCTGGGGGCTTCCAATATCGGATAATTTCCCCCACACACAAACTCCCACATCCACCAGCTAGGGTTGTGGAGATGAGATCCTATGTTGTCCTTATCAACAGGGGCGGTCTTTCCTAGAAACAAACCCCTCCCCCATGTTAAGGGCATGTGGCGTGGTTCAGGAGTATGGGGGGCACATACTCATCCTCATCCAGGGTCTGGTTCACACATTTCTCACACATTTTTTTACATTTTCTGCGTGGAGCCCCATTCAAAACCCATTTCAGATTCAAAGGGTCTGCTATGTATTTTGGGGGGACACAATGGGGTTTTTTTTTTTCATTCTTGATGTAGGATGTACTACAGCAAAAATGACATTTACAAAGAAAAAAAAATATACAGTTTAAAATGTCGGCAAATTACATTCATTGCCAGCACACAAACCCATCCAAAGGTCCCCAGAAATACATAGCAGACCCTTGCAGGGGTCTGTGTGCTGTTTTTTTTTTTAAACATAAAAGCTGTCAAAGATATGTAATTTGCCAGAAATTTTAAACTTTTCTCCTTTGTAAATGTTAGTGCTGCTTCAGAGAGATGCGCCCTTCACAGGCAGGATTAGGACCACCCAGACATGCTATTTAAAGGAATCAGACATTCCTAATGTTTGATTTTAAGCATTTAAAAAATCATTGCTCCTGTATGAGTGAATTTCTTTTAAAGTTCTGTTTGCATTGCAATATGTTCTCTGGGGAATTGCCCTTCCCCTCCATGCTTTTTTTCTACATTCCATTGCCTATCAGCCCAGAAAATGGGCATTTAATCCAAACTTTTTTGACAGGTTCAGGTTCAGCATCCAAACTTCTTTGAAGTTCTCTGAACCCTGCTCGAACCAAATTCAGGGCAGTTCAGTTTGTCACTAAATGTCTAAATCCCATAGTTTTTTGCATTTTTGTTATGTATTTAATCTCTATTTTATGTGAATTCTTTAGTAAGGGACAACATCTCAGTTTTCTCTTTGGCGCTGTCTAACCATAATCCCTTTCTGCAGAGATTCTAACAAGTCTGTGTTCTGCTACTGTCTATAGTGTACTATAATACCTCTAGGAAACAGTACATCTATCTGCATTATAGTGTCAAAATGTTTGCAATGCTCTGATAGCTGATAGTGTATGTCTGTGATGGAGAGGAACAGAAGAGGCTAAAAAGAACAACGCTGGAGAGAAATAAATTCTAGAGAATATTATTATTATTATAACATCGAGTTTATATAGCGCCAAAGGGTTTGCTCAGCGCTGTACAATAGAGGGGGGGGACAATACATGAAACAGTACAGCAACAACAAACAGCACACGAGGGGTTAGAGTAGGCTGTATATCTGGTGGATGGAGAAGACAATAGCATTTTTCTTAGTTCTTTGGAGCCAGCTGGATGTACAGTAAATTTCTTATCCAGTTGCTCCAGTGGTGATTTTGGTATTTCTCCTTATTTTAGATCATTTAAATAAAGGGGCATATGCTGTAGCCTCACCAATACAGTTACAAGCAGTAGAAGCTGTGCTGTGAGATTGCCAGGGAGCTTATATCCCAGCACCTTGGCACTTAATGTGAAACTTTACCGCTTGCAGGTTGGATGAGTTCATATCATAATGTGCATGTATTCACAGCTTATCTCCATATTATTTTATTTAACCTCTAGTCTTCTCTCCCCTACCACTGTGACTCCCATTATCACTCCATCTATGTCCACTTAAAAATGAATTCCAGATATCGATATTATAAACATATTGTTTGGACCAATGTAACTATGTATTATATTACACCTGGTCAATGCCCCTAGAAGCTGGAAATCACTGAAGTAGACAATGCAAGTCCTGTGATCTCCACTTGCTTACAGGTCCAATGCTGAGTGGCTGGCCTACTGCATTCTGATCACAGGTCAGCTTGTTGGCGGGAGCGGTCCCTCTTTCCAATTATGCCAATTGTGTGGGCGGGGTCTATTTGCCTTGCACAGGAGGTACCTTTTGTGTGGAGTGCGCACATCAATGCCCATGACCAGGCGGAGACTGTGGACATGTGAAGAATCAAATATTAAGGCAGTTCCTCATCTTAGAGATGACCTTTCACAGTGTGCAGCAATAAACGAACAGAGTTCCTCTAAAAAGAGACTTGTCCTGTGTCACTACACATTGTAAGCTATATGTTGCATTAGGAGGGGCATGCTGAGCCTGCATCCATTCCACCAAACCAGCGTACCTCTGTTACCTCACTCCCAGTAGAACGGGGTCCCACCAAGCATATAGTGTGGACCTCATGAGTGCTCTTACTTTACTTTCTCCTTCTGTACCTCATGCTCAGGTCTTAGATCTCTATGATGTTGGTTTGCTCCTGGTTGCTATGAGAGATGGAAGGGAGCCAGAACATTGCCCCCCTTGCTACCGGAGGACCTGCCACCCTACCAGGTACCACACCTAACAACTGGTTGCTTGTAGCTTGTTCCTTCACTTGGTTACCCATAGCAACTACACTCCTTTGTGTCTTGCCGAGTTAACCTTTTTAATAGTGTTACTTCATACCCCATGCTGCAATTACAGACCCAGGTTCTTTGGAATACTCCAAACCCAATATGCACCCCTTGAATAAATTAATACCAGGCTCATAATTGTTAATATAACTTTACTGTAAAAATGCAGCATGACAGTGCAACACAAATAACGTCCTGTCCCTAATCCTAAGATAACATAGCAGTCCAGGCATACCTCTGTGAGGTGAGAATCCATAATGGCAATGTCCATGACTCGGATGCTGTCCGTGACTCCCTGTGTCTTCAGCACCACAGGTGTATTTCCATTACATTCATCAGCTCGTCAAGTCCTTTTTTCAACCACCGATTCCCCAACCGCACCTGATCTTGGCTGTCCCCCTTTTTATATCACAGGTGGGCCTGCCAAAACCAAAAGCCAGAGAACTGAGCCAAAAAATGTTTAACCCCTTCCCCAGCCTGGGCCAGCTGCTAGATAACCAACTACAGATATAGTTCAACCTGCCTATAGGCTGCTCAGTACAAGCACTATCTAGAAAATGCTTTGCATTTTCTGAATGAATGCAGAACATTCTCTGATTGGATGAGGAGGAGAGCATGACACCACTGCCCCACCTCTCCACTCCATCTAATCTTTGCACATCTTTGCACATGAGCAGCTCAGTGTTCATTCTGCAGATGACGCGAACAGGCAGGTAAGTTTATCTTCTTGTTGTGTTTAGTTCTGGTTTAACCACTTGCCCTCCTGAGGATTTACCCCCCTTCCTGACCATGCATTTCTTTGCTATTCGGCGCTGCACTATTTCAACTGGTAATTGTGCGGTCATGCAATGCTGTACCCAAATGAAATTTACGTCCTTCACACAAATATTTTTATTTTTTGCGCTATAAACAAAAAAAGACTGAAAAGTTTGAAAAAAAATTATATTTTTTCCTGTCGGCTATAAAAAATATATAGTAAATAGTATATAGTAAACTCAAAGTTAGTCATAAATTTAAGCCAAAATGCATTCTGCTACATGTCTTTGGTAAAAAAAAAATCCCAATAAGTGTATATTGATTGCTTTGTGTGAAAGTTATAGCATCTACAAACTATGGTATAGATACTGCAATTTATGCCATTTTTTGCTATACAGCGCTGCACTAGTTTAACTGACCGTGGTCATGCAATACTATATATAAATTATATTTATGTCCTTTTTTGGAATTTACACAGAGTTTATTTTCTGACTGCCTATCACGTTTCTTTAGGTGCTAAAATACCAGGACAGTACTAACACCCCCAAATGATCCCTTTTTGGAAAGTAGACACCCTAAGCTATCTGCTGAGAGGCATATTGAGTCCATGGAAGATTTATTTTTTTTCCACGTTTTTGGAAAATGACAAAAGCATTTTTTTTTTTTATGGAAAGTTGTCACTTAAATGATGTATTGCTCACACAAGCCATGGGTATATATGGAATTACACCCCAAAATACATTCTGCTACTTCTACCGAGTATGGGGATACCACATGTGTGAGACTTTTTGGGAGCCTAGCCACATACAGGAGCCTGAAATCCAATGACCACTTTGAAAGCCTGAAGGTGTGTAACTTCCTCATTTCACTTTCTCACTACCTATCACAGTTTTGGAGGCCCTGAAATGCCAGGATAGCACCAAATGCCCCCAAATGACCCCTTTGTAGAAAGTAGACACCCCAAGGAATTTAAAAAGAGGCATGGTGAGTATATTGCATATCTAATTTTTTTTCTCACAGGGTTTTGAAATTAAAAAAAAGAAAAAATATGTTTTTGTTTTCTTTCTTAATTTTCCAAAAACTTTTGGCAACAAACGAGACCTGCAAAATACTCACTATGCTTCTTATCAAATTCCTTGGGGTGTCTACTTTGCAAAAAGGGGTCATTTGGGGGATTTGGTGCTATCCTGACATTTCAGGGCCTCCGAAACTGTGATAGGTAGTCAGGAAGTGTAATGAGGAAATAAAGCCCTTTAAAAGCCTGAAGGTGCTTATTGGATTTTGGGGTCCTGTACTTGGCTAGACTGCCAAACAGTCTCTCACAAGTGGTATCCCCATACTCGGGAGAAGTAGCAGAATGTATTTTGGGGAGTAATTCCACATATACCCATGGCATGTGTGAGCAATAAATCATTTAATGACAATTTTGTGTAAAACAAGTTATTTTTTTTGTCATTTTCCAAAAACTTGTGGTAAAAAAAATGTATTCTTCTATTGACTCAATATGCCTCTCAGCAAATACCAGGGTGTCTACTTTCCAAAAAGGGGTCATTTTGGGGGGTGGGGGCATTTTATGCCCAGCAGTAGAAGTTTATGCCACACATCACTCCCTCTTCTAACCACCTGAAGACCAAGCCTTTTCTGACACTTTTTGTTCACATGAAAAAAAATCAGTATTTTTTGCTGGGAAATTACTTTGAACCCCCAAACATTATATATTTTTATATATAATGGTGGGTACTGCAACTTTTTATATCACATAGTACTCGCACAGCAATTATTCAAACACAAATGTTTTGAAAAAAATAAACTTTTTTTACTTTTAATGCACAGAAACACAATATATTGGCCAATTATTTGGTAATATATAAAGATGATGGTATGCTAAGTAAATAGATACCAAACATGACATGCTTTAAAACTGTGCATGCCCCGTGCAATGGCGACAAACTGCATACATTTTTAATATCCATAGGCAACGCTTTAAAAGCCTTTACAAGCTAACATTTTATATTTACCGAGAAGGTCTAGTACTAGAATTACTGCTCTTGATTTGATCTTTGTGGAGACACCTCACATGCATGGTGCAACCACTGTTTACATACTGGCACAGAGTCAACCCTCGCGCACACAGGTGAGCACGCGCAGAGGGGGGGCAAGGGTGTGTTTTTGTTTTGTTTTTTTAAGTTATTTTGAGTTTTTCATTATTTTTACACTGTCCCTTTAATTTATTTTATTTTTTTAACACTTTTAATGCTATCACAGGGAATGCTAATATCCCCTATAACTTCAATGGGCATTGTCATATATTCTTTTTTGAGAAATCTGGGATCTATCAGACTCTAGATATCTCCTCTACCCTTACATTATCTAATCTCACCAAGATTGGTGTGATCAGATGCTTTCCCAATTTACAAATGGCGCTGTTTATATCCTGCGAAACAGAAGTGATGCTTGTAGCTTCCGATTTCTTAGACTATAGAGATGCTTGGCACCATTCCGGTCTCCAATCAGCTCTATGGTCAGCTGGCAGAAACACCGGCTGCATTCTCAGGTTCCCCCGATAGCATGGGACTGCCCGAGAAGGCCGTGGAAGGCAGTGGGGTTGGGGGCATCTTCTCCCGCTGTTTTTAAAGGCAACCTTGCAGCTAATTAGCCACTAGGATTGCTTTTACATGAAAGCTGATCGCCGGCTGAAAAAAACAATACCAGCTGCAGGCATCATCCTGGTATAATCACTCAAAGTCCAGTGATGTACCAGTATGTTGCTGGTCCTTGTTGGGTGTATATGCTATGTTCTTTTTATTTTTTTTATGTAGCCTGTGGGTTTAATGAAAAAAGAGAAGAAATCTCTGCCAGAAAAAGTGTGTGGTATTCCCACCATTAGAATATACCGCCCTACATCCACCCATTTCTAATGGTGGGCATACAGGAAATGAGCCAAAACATTATAAAATATATATGCCAAAGCATAGGGGCCATCCACCAACTGGCCACCCCAGGCCCCCATGCTTCAGCATATATGCTCTTTTTTTAACTGCGGATGAAAAATCTCATCAAACAGCACTGCACACCAACTTGTTTATTCTGACAACAACAGGGTCTTGCTCTCAGGATATACATAAGTAGGTGCCAACTTATGTATATGCCTACTTATGTATATCCTGAGAGCAAGACCCTGTTGCTGTCAGAATAAACAAGTCGGTGCTGCAGCTGAATGACATCCTCATTTCTCAAGCAGGCTTTTTCCCCCTTTCTAAAATGGGTATTTACAAGCCGTTGTGGGAAGCGCCGGCAATTAGGTTGCATGGTGCCAAATGCGCCAATTCCAAGATTGTACAAATGTCTAAATAGTGGCACGCTTGAACAAAAATTGTTCGCGTATAAGTAGTACCCCATATGGAAAAAGGATGACAGCAAGTCCCAAACTATCTTAAAATTGTAATCTGAAACTTATATGTATAGCCTGTTGCTCTCTCACAGGTCTTATACATCTTGACCCCATATCTGGCATGCTTGCTGGGGAGAAATTGTCTGAATGCAAGGAGGCCAGAAAAATTATTGAGGGACTCATCAACACAGGTGTTTTGCTGGGGAGTATAGACATCTGCAAATTTTTGATTAAGGTGATTTACAAGGGGCCGAATGTTGTGGAGCTGGTCAAATTCAGGGTCATCTCGAGGACGACAGAGTGTGTTGTCGTCGAAATGCATAAAACACAAAATACTCTCATATCTATGCCTGGTCATGGCAGCAGAGAACACGAGCATATGATGAATCGGGTCTGTGGACCAATACAACTGCAATTAATTTTTTTTAGTAATGCCCATGAAAGTTAAGCCCAAAAAAATTTACATTTGGAAACCGTAATGGGTTTCCATGTGAATGGTCTAGCAAGGATTGAATTTGGGTTGGCAGCAATAAACTGTTGTGCATATAAATTGCTTTGACCCACAATCAGTACATACAGATCTTCCATGAAAAACAGCTGCAAAAAAATCAAGGGGAGTATTTAAATTTGCTGTTTCCACCTCAATTCCGGGTTGGGCAGTGAATGGGGAAAGTACGGGTGCTGCAAAATTTGTAGGCTACCAATCGGGATTTGCAAGCACATCCAGAAGGATGCTAGGGGCTCTACAGGCCTGTGTGCGAATTCTTGGTGACTGCGGGACACTACTTGTGCTCGCCACCACGCCAGCTTGTACGGCACCCATGGGACTCACCACATCACCAAGTGATACTGCAGTGCTGGAATGTGAAAGACCAGGATGTACTAGGCTGCTGCTGCTTGCCAGTTCACCAAAAGGTAGAGTGGCACTAGTACTGGCATTCTGCTGCATAAGAGAGTCATCATACGATTGTAACATCTTAGCAACCTGGGAACGGGGTCGGGTACGCTTGATCGTAGCAGGGACCTCTTCTTCTTTGTCTGAGCTATATGGCAGGGTGCCGTTGCTGTCTACAGGTTCGTATTCTGAAGCGGATTGTGTCAGTGAGTCTTCCCTTTTGCTCTCATCTGACATGCTCAGAATCCTGTGGGCCTCTTCACAAGAGTACCTTTCCATTGACATTTTGGCCACTAAATGTATAGGTACCTAGTGTGACTCATGGGAAAAACAGTACTTGGCTGTCAGGGACTGACGCTATAAAACATTTTAGTGGCAAGTGCTAACAGAGATCAGGCCTGATTCTGCGAACACTGCAGTTTTGTGTGCAATGTATCAAGTGACAGTGACCTGCTGACACTGCACTTGCTGGGGGAGAAGGGGGATAAGCATAGCGGCTAAATGCAGGTGCTGGCAGATGCCGGGGCTGATCCCGCTAATGCTGCGTTTTTGAGGACACTATACTAATGTGCATGCTGGTATGTGCTGATCTGATCAAAGATATTGATCCATTTAGACACTATACTAGCAATGGAGGTTTACTGTATATGTGAGCATGTTCCTGACAATCAAGGGGTTAAATGTGATTACTGATGTACTGGCGGGCATTCTGACGCTATCTGGGAAGAGTGCAAATCATGTATATATATATATATATATATATATATGTGATTTTGCGCACCTATGCCGCCCTGTAGCAGTATTTCTACTAAAGGGCAGCACGGAAGTGGTTAAACATATCCAGTAAAAAAAATTTCAAAATCAAAATTTCAACATAAATTTAGGCCAAAATGTATTCTGCGACAGGTCTTTGCTGAAAAAAAAACCCAATACGTGTAAATGAATTGGTTTACGTGAAAGTTATAGAGTTTACATATGGCGGTATAGATGCTGAAATGTATTATTTTTTTTATTACTAATAATGGCAGTGATCAGAGACTTATAGTGGGATTGCGGCAGGCATTCTGACACTGGGGGGAACTGACTTGGTGTCGGTTGGAAGTCTTACTTAAAGATCTTAGATTTCATATGGCAAAAACTTATATTCACAATTGAGCATTGCAATAAGCTCTGGGCTGATCTTTTCTTGCTATAAGGGTATCAGTTCACCATCTGATTTTACATTCAGTTATCCATTTTGCCATCTTCTTATGCAGTTTTATTATCCTGTTTTGTTCCAGGAAAACCCTCAAGCAGTTTTACATGTGCCTGGATAGAGAAAAGACAGATTCTTTGGATTTTATTTTCTGGATTCTTAAAATAGCTACTTTATTGTCATCTTGTGAATGATTTGCAGGAAAGCTATCCATTGTGGTCAGCTGTTCCGTTATGTCATATAGTAAGTGCACGTGAAAGAAATTGCCTTTGAAACTCTAAGGCAGACATACTGCCTATTGCAGAATATAGGTACAGACTGACTAAGGGCCTATTCACAGTGGATGGGCACAGAAAAAGCCCACTGAAGGGCAGGTGGGCAGGGTTAAAAAGGGGCATCCTTTGCTCAGCTAACTGCCTGAGACTCTTACAGGAGCCAGGCTGGGCAGATCCAATTTCCTACCCTTCTCCACACACACAAATTCCTTTTTGCCTAAAGCCTAATTTTAAGTAAAACATTTAAAAAAATCACTACAAGGGACCATACTTACATTTATTCTGAAGTGTTCCTTCTGCTGTTTCCGACTGTCATAGTTGAAATCTGAATGCTTCCCCCTGACCCCCACCCGCTCCCCACCAAAACCCCACAGCCGAAATCTTCCAATGCTGAAGAGTTATTAGAGCTGAGGGACCTGAAACAAGCACCCATCAAGAGTGCCAATTATGCCTGCCATTTCCACCCCCTCCTCCATTTAGAGAAGCTGTACTATAGCTTCCATGCATTAAAAGCTATCCATGAAATTAATAAACCTAGGCTTTAATATTTTTGTATATGTTCCTTATTTAGAATTGTCTTTGGTCTAGTCCCATGGTATTTTAGAGTCCTCTAATTCCTGGCAGCACCAGTCAGCACTCCTTGATGCAGAGTACATCAGAAAATAGTGACATTTATTTTATTTTTTATTACAGGTACTTATATAGTGCTGTCAATTTACGCAGCACTTTACATATATATATATATTGTACACTCACATCTGTCCCTAACCCTCAAGGGGTGTACAATCTAAAGTCCCTAACTTACATTCATACATATACTAGGACCAATTTAGACAGGTTCCAATTAACCTACCAGCATGTCTTTGGAGTGTGGGAGGAAACTGAAGTACCTGGAGGAAACCCACGCAGGCATAGGGAGAACATGCAAACTCCAGGCAGGTGGTGCTGTGATTGGGATGCGAACCAACGACTCAAGTACTGCCAGGCGGAAGTGCTAACCATTTAGCCACTGTGCTGCCCGACATGGGCATCATTCTCTCATGAGCCTAGTTCAGCTGGATGATGTTCCCTAATGGGTGTGTCAATGACACTCTGGGCTCACAAGAAGTAGACTTACTGCCATTCACCCCATAAAAAGAACAGCAATTAGGATAAAAAATAGGATGCAATGTCCAGCACTGAAGGATGGGGAGAGTGAAGACTGCTTTGGAACCTTTTATTTAACAAGAAAGGGGCTTTAAAATTAGTAGAATTTGGCTTTCATTCGTTTACGGTGTTGACAATAGATTAGATGATTTCTGCTGGTAACACTGAGAAAAGTGATGCCAGGGAGCAGATGCAGTAATGAATGGTAAAATGTGGCACAGGACATAGGTGTCCTTTTATGAAACTGAGATCAGCGACGATCCTAAGTATCGTTGCTGATCTCAGATCATTAGTGGTTTAGGAAACAGATGATCAGTGGAGAACATGTTCTCCACTGATCATCTCAGCACACAGATGGCCAGTATATGAAGGAGCAATGGCAGCCCTTCACTGACGATCTGTGTTCTCCCTTCAGATTCTCCAGCCCAGAGGTGGAGAATCGGGGAACTGCAAACGAAGCAGCGGTAATTTACCGCTGCTTAGTAAACTGTGTTTGAGTGATCTCTTACTGTAATCTCGCAAGATTACAGTAACATCAGCCGTTTTATAGCTTTCAAAGTGTTTGTAGACCGCTTCTTTCCTCATTCGGAGAAGCGATCTACACCGTTTCATAAAAAGGCATTCAGGGGAGAACTGTCTCCTCTGAGAATGCCAGAGAACTGAGCAGTGGTCATTTACCGCTGCATGAAGGGTTGTACAGGCAGAAATGTAGTTCCCGTGTTGCTGGCCATGAAAGACAGACCAGACGTTACATGGCTAGAGAGTATAGACATACTTGACAGTAAGTCAGAAGTACAAAGATTTTTTGGCACAGTGTTAATGTGGTCACGTAAAGCTTAACAATTTGATTTTTGTAAGTTCAATAAATGACTTTGTATGGAATCAGCATTCTCGTTTATTCATTTCTTTCTTAATATTTGGAAAGCTTAACATGTACACTTGTGTTCAAAATAATAGCAGTGTGTTGAAAAAAGTGAATAAAGCTCAAAATCCTTCTAAGAGCTTTTATTCCATACACACAAATGTATTGAGAACACTACACATTCTATTTCAAATCAAAACATGAAGAAAAATATATCAAATTTGTGTTGTTCCTCTAAAAAAATTGAAGAAAAGTGAATATTAGACTGTTCAAAAAAAATAGCAGTGTTTGTATTCTTCTTTACAAACTCAAACATTCACTGTATAAACTGAAAAATGTTTGAAGATTTTGCTTTCCTTTGAATCACTTAATGAATATTTAGTTGTATAAGCACTGTTTCTGAGAACTGCTGTATATCTGTGTTGCATGGAGTCAACCAACTTCTGGCACCTGTGAACAGGTATTCCAGCCCAGGATGATTGGACTACATTCCACAGTTCTTCTCTATTTCTTGGTTTTGCCTCAGAAACTGCATTTTTGATGTCACCCCACAAGTTTTTTATTGGATTAAGATTCGGGGATTGGGCTGGCCACTCCATAACGTCAATTTTGTTGGTCTGGGACCAAGATGTTGCACGTTTACTGGTGTGTTTGGGGTCGTTGTCTTGTTGGAACACCCATTTCAAGGGCATTTCCTCTTCAGCATAAGGCAGCATGACCTCTTCAAGTATTCTGATGTATTTAAACTGATCCATGATCCCTGGTATGCGATAAATAGGCCCAACACTGTAGTATGAGAAACATCCCCATATCATGATGCTTGCGCAACCATGCTTCACTGTCTTCACAGTGAACTGTGGCTTGAATTCAGTGTTTGGGGGTCGTCTGACAAACTGTCTCTAGACCCCAAGTCTAGACTGCCACTAGACCCAAAAAGAACAATCTTACTTTCATCAGTCCACAAAATGTTGCACCATTTCTCTTTAGGCCAGTCAATGTGCTGTTTGGCAAATTGTAACCTCTTCAGCACATGTCTTTTTTTCAAAAGTGGGACTTTGCGGGGGCTTCTTGCAGATAGCTTGGCTTCACATAGGTGTCTTCTAGTTGTAACAGTACTAACAGGTAACTTTAGACCTTCTTTGATCTTCCTGGAGCTGATTGTTGGCTGAGTCTTTGCCATTTTGGCTATTCTTCTATCCATTCGAATGGTAGTTTTTTGCTTTCTTCCACGTCTTTCAGGTTTTGGTTGCCATTTTAAAGCATTTGCGATCATTTTTTTTTTTTTTCCAAAAAAATAATGTTTATTGTGAAATACAGATTGACATAATAAGCTAAGATAAACATGAAATGTGAGAAAGACAATTAGCAACACACACATCCAGTCAAGAGTGCATGAAAACAAGTACAATTACAAAAACAAAGCAGTGTGGGGTAACTAAACCACGACACGGTAGTGCCTGAAATACATTAGAACGCTTATAATGAAACGCGTTAAGCCATGAGGCCCCAGACCTCCTCTGATAACGTCACAAAGTGTGGATCTGCAGCGGGGAGAAGAACACAAACGACGTCTAAGCCAGAGTCAGTGCTATAAGTTGAAAGTGGTGGAGGCGTCTGAGCGCGGGTGTGAGAATGTGTGATCAAGTATACTGCTAGTATGAGAGGGGAAGTGATTCTGTCATCATAGCTAATTGTCCTTTGGGTAGTTGACCAATGCATGCAGAGGTTAGTCAGAAATGAAGAAAAGAAGCCATAGAGCGGAGAAAAACAAAAAAGAAAGGGGGGGGGAGTAAGAGAGAGAAGAACAAAACAAAACAAAATAAAAACAAAACAGGGGGGGGGAAGGAGCAGCACAGGGGGTGGGCAAATGAGAAAGGGAATAACAGAGTGATTGTTATCCATACGGTGATACATTCGCCAAACCTACAAAATTCCAGCCTGTCATCAGAATCGGTCGGTTGGGGGAGGAGGACAAACGGGGGTAATCTGCCCCCACAGAGTCAAACAAGAGAGAGTAACGCCCTCAGGGGGTCCAATTGAATTCAGACCGACTGGTCCATAAGAGATCGGTATACAGGAGTAGTCAGAAAATGTGTCCAACAGGCCCATACGTGAGAAAATGTTGTGGGGGTATCGTGTGCAGTTGCAATCAACTCCTCCATATCTGCTATTTTTCCCACTCGGGTGAGCCAATCACGTATGGAGGGAGGACGGGTGGAGCCCCACAGAACAGGAATACAAAGTCTGGCCGCATTGACCATATGCATGGCCAGGGATTTGAAGTATTGTCCCCTGGGAAGGGGAGAGTGGTGAAGGAGAAATTGAGCTGGGGAAAGAACTAAGGGCAAGGTAGTTACGGACACCACAAGCCGATGAACCTCTCGCCAAAACGGTTGAAGAGGCGGGCAGGACCACCAGATGTGGAGAAACGAACCAGCAGAAGTTCCGCATCTCCAACAGCTGTTGGGAAAGGAAGGATTGAAACGATGAATCCTCAAAGGGGTGTGATACCATCTAGAGGCTATTTTGTAGCTGTTTTCCTGGGTCGAGACATTAAGGGAGCATTTATGAGAGTACTGAAAGATTAAATCCCAGTCGGAGTCTGATAGGTTAGTGTCTAAATCTCTATTCCAGGCCCGACAAGAGGGAAGAGAGTTGTATGTCCTGTTTTCCAGTAAGAGGGGGTAGATCTCTGAAATCAAATGTTTACATGGTTCTGCTTTAGCGCAAATAGACTCGAACAGGGTAAGAGGGTGGGACCAGTTCTGAGTGGGTTTATGTGATAGCAGGTAGTGTTAATTTGGAGGTATGCCCAAAAGGGGAATTCGCGGATATCCAGACTCGTAATTCTTGAAGTGTTTTCAACTTGCCATTGTGGATGAAGTGTTTCGCCAAGACCTGTTTATATGGCCAGTGTTTAGATAAAAAATCTTGGTGCATCCCGGGAGGGAAATCAGGGTTAAGGCGGATAGAGGTTAAGGGGTTGGGTGTTTCAGAGATAATTTGCGATCATTTTAGCTGAGCAGCCTATCATTTTCTGCACTCTTTATATGTTTTCTCCTCTCCAATCAACTTTTTAATCAAGGTACGCTGTTCTTCTGAACAATGTCTGGAACGACCCATTTTCCTCACAATTTCAGAGAAAAATGCACTGTAAACAGCATATACAACATTTGCTGCCTTCCTTCCATAAATAAGGGCAATAATTGCCACCTGTTTTTCAAAGAATGAATGACCTCACTAATAGAACTCCACACTGCTATTATTTTGAACATGCCCCTTTCAATTAGTGGTTCAATTACACAGAATCAGCAGCATGCATGTCATGACTGTTGGGTCTGTTGGATTTCTATTACTCTACTACACCTGCTAGTAAATTATTTGCCATGTAGAAATATAATTTCTACCAAAAACAGTGATTGATCAGGTTAGTGATGTCTGACTGATATTATTTTGAACACAACTGTAGGTGGAAAAGGCTTGAAAGTAGATGGAACATAAAGACATAAAAAAACCACAACATTATTACTTAAACTTTTAGGCTGCTTTCACGCTGAGCAGTTTTTGAAGCGTTTTTGTGCTAAAAAAAAAGAAATATGCTTCCTCTTAAATTCTATGTATGTTCCTTTGCACTTCTATTGCGGTGCAAAAAATCCTGCTTTCTTCATTTTTGGGGCTTATTTGGTCAGTTAAAAAAAAACACACCAAAAATGCACCTCCCCATTGATATGAATGGATACTGCATCAAAAACACATTGAAAACGCATCAAAATCGCATCAAAAGTGCAAAGCACCTGTGGGAAGTGCTTTGTCCAGTGGGGAAAAATGAAATGCAAACGATTAAAAAATGCAATGCACCATAGCAAAACCTGTCAAAAAAGCAGCAAAACACACATGGGTTTTTGATGCATGTTTTCAACGGGGCAGTGTGAAAGTAGTCAAACGTGCATACAGGAAACACAGTCTGGGTCTGCTCAGTCCTTTAGATCAGTGTTTCTCAACTTTTTTTTTTTAGTCAAGGCACATTGTTTTCTTAAATTATGTCTCGAGACACTCCATTTCAAAATATGAATGAACAGTATTGCATAACACAGCAACAGCCACACACCTAGACACCCAGCATTCAAGGAGATTTATTTTTACAAAACAAAATACGTTTGCATACTGATCCCAGTGTTAATGGAGAGGGACAGGGGAGGAAAAAGCGAACATGGACGCTGTGCAGATGTGTAACATTCTTATCAGCCAATGACTTCACCGGTTGTTAGGACATTGGTGGCTGGCTAACATGGTGCCCATGGTGCCAATTTGGGGCAATTTTTAGGCATTTTGCCAAAGTACCCCAGAGTGCCTTGGAACCCATATCGAAAAAGGCTGCTTTAGATTTTCTTCCAGCCATTGCTTTAATCTACTCCTTCCCCCTTTTTGTTGCTATTATGATGATCTGGGATGCAGAATTCCCACCCACACTGCAAACACCTAGCTGCCTTTCACATGCAGAAAACCTACAGTCAATCCTTTTTACTCTTTATGATACTTTTGAGATGTCACCACTAACTCAATGGGAGGCACACAAATGTGTGATTTGCAGAGAATTTATAGCTTTGCAGACAGCTCTTAAAAAGGAGCAGAAACACAAAATCCAAGACCTTATGTCAGCCTTTCTCAACCTTTTCAAATGCAGAGGAACCCTTGACGTAACTTTCTGGTCTCAGGGAACCCCTGCTAAAAATGACTTTTATCTAAAACTCATGATACATTAGTGTGATAGTCAGTGGGAAGAATGCTCCTTACACTTGTGGTCATTGGGAAGAATTACCCCCTTACAGATTGCTAAAAAGATCAATGGTATCAGTGGGAACTTACCTGAGAAGCAAAAATTGCTAATTTCTCAAGGAACCCCTGGCAACCTTTGGAGGAACCCTGGTTGAGAAACCCTGCCTTATGTCTACCATTGAAAAGCTAGAAGAAACTCACAAACGCTCTTTAGCCCAATCAACTTTAGAGGAACTTAAGCAAGTTCGAATTTAGCTTAAGGAAGATCACAATATGTGCGGGAACACAAACGTAGTCAGGCAGGCCGGGTCGGTAACTATCGGGCGGACAAGGTACAAAGGAGCAGGCAGGAGAGTGATCAGGAATAGCCGGGGTTGGTGCAGGCAGGTTTTTAAATCTATACCCCATAGCCAATTAACCCGTTTTTCTAGGATTGTCATTGACACACAGGTTAGGAAGAGTAGACTCAACGAGATGGAAAACAGGCTCTGTATACGGGGTTATCCCACTGATATAGTTAAAAAAGAAAGGGATACTTTGTCTCGACAGAAAAATAGATAAAGGTAAAGGACAGAATAGCTAGACATAAATACTCTATTAGAGATAAACTCACTAACTTACCGCTAGCGAGACATTTTGTAGAAAAGGGTTATATGGTTTTTCAACTTAGATTTATGGTCATTGATGGAATTCCTAGAAATAGACATGGAGGTAACAGGGAATTGCAACTTGGACAATGGGAGGTTCAATTGATCCATCGTATGGATACATTAACACCTAAAGGGTTACATTTGTTTTTTTACAATTTTTATTTTAACATAATTTTTTTTATATACAGTGACAAGAGCAGTACAGTGTTACCATACATAGTGACACTGTACCACTCTGGGGAGGTGATCAGGATTTTTTTTTTTTACACACTATGATAATCACTGTTATAAGCAACCATTTTTTATGAATGGCATCCATTCATCCAGAGTGTACTACTGTGAAGCTGTGATTGGCAACAGCTCTCACATGATACAAATGCACTGTATCATATGATCACTGTGACCAATCGCAGAGATTTACACACAAAACACAATGAATGGCTCTGAATGGAAGCCATTCATTGTGTTCAATTGCCATGTGATCTGCTGTGATAGGTGAGTCCAGAGGAGGCTACCATGGGAGAGGGCAGCTGGAGAGGCAGTGTCAGATTCCTGGAGTCAGGTAATGACTGGGCCCCAACCTTACCCAGCTGAAGATCCATGGCATAAGTCTGTCCCTTAGTTAAGCTACTCTACATGTACTCCAGTCATTACCTATAGCAAAATGGGCACTGCTGAAGTAGATATGGGCTATAGTCCAGTGTCAGGGCTCTGTCCTCGGCAGAGGTGTTAGGAGACCTGGCACCCCTGCCAGTACCTTGCATGGCCGCAGAAGTTCACATTGGCTCAAATTTGTTGCCAAAGGGCCTTTATAAGGAAGCCCTGCACTACTCTCAGGTGCTGGTTGATCTCTGGCTCCCTAGTACCTTTGTTCCCTTCCTATCCTGACTTGTGATTTCCTGTTAATGACTCGGCTTGCTACTGGACCTGTCTGCTCTGTTTAACCCCGGCTTGTCTAACAGATCTTCTCTCTTGCTCTCTGTGTATAACCTCGGCTATCCCTTTTGACTACGTCTGCTCCGATCCCCACCTGGTACCGACCTTGGCTCGAACTGGTTATCCTGTGATCCCCTGTTCTCTGGAAGACCTGCATACCTCGCACAGGTGCCCCCTGCCTGCAGACCCCATCTCAGCGTATCAGCCGTGCTCCTGGGTGGACCACCAAACAAGCACTCCCACAGGTGACCTGCGCTACTCTGGGCCTGACTCCTGCTGTCCCACCTTCAGGGGAGTCTGGAAGCCCTCTCTCCATTGGCCTCTGTCACCAGGTACGTGATATCCAGTCACCCCTAAAGTATACTCTAGTAGTACATTATACTGCTAGCAGGAATGTTATGCCAATACTGTTGATGTGGTTTATGCCATTGCCTAATACTGATTTGCATTCAACCAGTATAGATCTATCTAACTGCTGTGATCATTATTTTAAAGTACTATCATGAAATACCTCCTTCGGAGTAGCACTACATTTACTATAATTTATAGGGGGTGTGCTAACTTATCTGCTGCTGAAGGCAATGTTAGAAATGGTGGTCCATCTCCATGAGAGGTTGTAGCTAAACATAATGATATATTGTGCATTAAGACATAAAAAGTGCTCATCTGAATACTGCATTCCCATTGGTTAATAAGTCATAAGTATGAGACCTGTGGATAATTCCAAACCTATCCCTTTGCCTCCTTGTAAGACAAGGATGCAGGTAAGTAGGTATAGTAGGAAAGTTAAGTATGATCCAATGAGTTTTCAGTACAACCCTCAACCTGCAAGTGTGTGGTAATTTATGAACCCCCTGCAGCCTTCTACTGTAGAGGTTTTTTTTCTACGGCTATTTAGCATCATCTTCCAACATGAAGGCAAGTTCTCTGTTCTTTAACACACTGGTCCCCTGATATCACAGAGATAATAGAAGACTGTAATATAGTCTCCTTTACACTATCCAAATACAAACTCCATTTCATCTGTAAGGCCTTTTTGTCTTGGTCTGAGCCAAACACCCTTTGTCTCTCTTTATTAAAATTCCCAGGCAGTAGGGCAAAGGTCCCCTTATACCCGTAATTAAATTGCTGTTATTTCTTTTTACTATTTAGATGCAGTAAATAGGAACATTTCAATGCTACGTTTGAGCTGTAGCAGCTCTATAATGGTATCTGTGGCACAGGCATAATACAGCCTGTCTCATTATTGTTCAGCTCTTGTTGCCTTTGTGAAAGCCTACTAGAGTGCTGCTTGAGACAGAATGGGAAAATTATCTCATGACTAGGAATGAGCTTTCTATGTTTGGTATATTCCTTAAATTCCCAGCATTTATAAGTATATGTAAAGTAAACATGTCACTTCTATAAAGCATTCAAGGCTGACAATTAGAGTTAACAGACAGCAAGGATCTGTGCCTGCAAGTACTTTTCATTAGGATATTAAGTGTCTTGACAACCACAGATTTGCATGCCACTTACCTTACCTCCAGTGCTGCTCACAGAACGTCCACTGGTTCCTTCAACATTTGGTAGTGTAGAACATCCATTTTCCTAACCTAAATTGCATTGCCCAAGGTTTTAGTAAAGGGAAGGGGAGGGGTGCATATTATTATTATTATACAGGATTTATATAACAGTTCATGCAGAGCTTTACAGTATAAAGGGGGACAGTACAATTACAATACAGTTACGGTAAGTACAGAAGGAATAGGAGGGCCCTGCTCATTTAGCTTACAATCTAAAGGGAGGGGGAGGTGGTACAAAAGATAATAGCTGTAGGGGATGATCTGATGTGAGAGAGGAGAGGCAAAGAAACAGAAAGAGAAAGAAGAGCTCTCACCCAGCCCTGCTCCTTCCTTCTATCTCTTTTGTTTTCTCACTTCCTCCACTTAATACACAAATAACCATCGCAAAGTTGTTACTTGCACATCAACTTCAGCATACTCTGGAAGTAATTAGATGGGCAAGTTTTAAAGTAGAACCATAGGCCATTTTTTTCATTTTGGATAGAGCAAGGGAGGGTTATAAGCCCTGTCATAGTTTTGGGGATTTTTCTTTCAGTTTCAATGATAATGGTAAACAGGACAAATAGAGAGGATGAATCTGCTTAATGTGGGCACAGACAGCAATACAAGCTGGCAGGTGTTCTAACCCCTCTGCACTCTATCCAAAATTATTTTTAAAAAAATGTTGCTTTAGTTATACCTTCACAGTAAGTTGTAAGCTGTAACAACATACCTGTTTAATATTTCTTCCTTTTCAGCAGGTTTACTTTAATGTACTGGAAAAAAATCTTAAT
This sequence comes from Staurois parvus, assembly GCF_062004578.1. NCBI lineage: Eukaryota > Metazoa > Chordata > Amphibia > Anura > Ranidae > Staurois > Staurois parvus. The sequence goes on from NW_028318082.1 coordinate 2,528,428, forward strand.
AGCATGTACCTGCAAAAGAAGATGTGTTATACGCACTACTACATTGACCATGTATCCCCTCTTTGCTTCATTAGGTGTTGCAGCCTCCAACAGACTCTTCAGTATTCAACACTTCTGGTAGTGTCAGATGCCTGTGTCCCCAGCCATGTGTTGTGGTTCCTTCCAATAATTCCTACGTTACTGTGTCTTGTAGTGATGTAAGGACCAGAGGAAGTAACCATATCTTGAAGCAGGGGACATGGGCATCTAATATTCCTGAAAGGATTCTGAAGAGTCTGATGGAGGCTGTAGCAACATCAAGACAATTAAAAGAAGAGACGTAGACCACTGGACAAGTAGGTGTAATACGTCTTCTTTTTTTTACAGGGATGGGTTATTTATATATTTGCAGGCAGGTTGCCTGCAGTAGGTAATAGTTAATCAGCCACCTGGCCCAGGCTGGGGAAGGGGTTAATTGTTTTGTTCTCTGTTCCTGGGCTTTCTGGACCCAGACTTCCGACCTGTGGCATATATATTAGGGTGGAAGGCTGGGGACGAGCAAGCCAGGAGCTGTCTTGCCAAAGATGCTGTGAAGTTACAGCGGGGAACTGCTGCACCCTGCAGTTTGCCTGAAGGTACCGTATTTCAGAGCCCACCACGTATGGACTCTGCCAGTTATGGACATTCACTTATTGAGGTATACCTGGGCCGCTAGATAGAGAGTTAGGGGATGATGGTGAACTTCGTGTTGAACTGTACTACACTCTGTTCAGTAAAAGTTGCCTCAACTGTTTCTAAGCCTGGTTTGAAGTTATTTAAAAAGGGATGCATGTTTGTTCATGGCGTATGAAAAGAACTTGGGTCAGTAAGGCACATTTGGGGTATGAAGCAAGGCCACTACTGAAGGGTAACTAAGCAAGACAAGTAGGAGGAGGAATGCAGTTGTTATGGGTAACTAAAACTAGTGCAAAGTGTACAACAGCCAGTCGTTAGTGTGGTACCTGGTGTACACCAGGCAAGGGGTCAATGTGCTTATTCTCTCCCTTAGCAGTCGGTTCCCTGAGTTTGTGACCAAACCCATGTACAGAGACCCTCACCCTAGATGCATGATACAGGAGAGAATAAAGAGTTAATGGAGAGCATGCATGAGATTCGCACAAGTGCTCGGTGGGACCAAATTCTGTCACTGGGACTTTGTACATTTACTATTGCATGCAGTGTATGGCTCATCTCTAAGCTAGAGTTCTGTCATAAGGTTGATTTCATCTGAACGTGGCCCCAAGTCCCGGGCATTGATGGGTGCAATCAAACATCCAAAGTTACCACATGGGCAAGTGACTCCACCCACAACCTGGTGAGTCTACCTCTTTACAACATGACATTGTCGGAGCGGGTCGGCCAGTCCACATATTTGTTTTTATTCTAGCAACTACAGTACGGTTTTAAAGGAGAACTCCCATCAATAAGATCTTCAGGAAACTAAATAATAATTGTATGAACTTTCTAAGTCTTTTTAATTGTGGCAATACATACGGTACATACATAATGATTACAATTTACTAGATGATGTTGGGAGAGTTCACTCTTGGACAGAAATGCCTTGTGTGCAATGGCTAGTTTATAGTCCAAAACCCAGAAATGTACGAAATTGTCTCTGCCACTTAACATACATTATAAAGCACTGCTTAGGTAATCTGCTTTTTTACTTTCCATTTCTTGCTTTTATAGTTAATAATGTTCTTTTTTTCTTGGAGTTTTCTGTTAACTTATACCCAGCTGAGCTTGCTGCTAGTCTTAGTTCTAGAAAGCCAAAAATCAATTGGTTCACTAAGCTGTATATTACAGCCTATATTCTCTTTGTTGTTTAGATTTGGCATGTCACATTTTTCACTGTTTCTCCTTAAAACAGTTAAGCCCCAGCAATTCCATACTCCTTGGGACGTATAATGACTTTCTTTCTTTCCTTTTTTCCAAGCTTGTTATGTCATCTGTCAGCAAATTACCTGTAGCTGCAGGAAAATAGCTATTAAACAAGGAAGGGGTGGGGGGGGGGGGAATGTATGGAAAAAAAAACTGCATATAAGTAAGAGGGGAAAAAAGACAGCAAGAAACAGCACTGGTATGGAATGGTAACGTATAGCCAAATTTTTCTGAACAAAGCTGGAGGGATTGTATGTCATTGCAGAGACAAATTAGGAACAGATGGCCGGAGAGAAAAACACATAAGTAGATGGGGCACTGAATGCATGTAAATGGCAAAGAGCTCAGTGCTTCATGGTTTATAATAGCAATAGAGAGGACCTGTCATGGTTCGACTGCTGTTTGTTTTACAGAATACCTAATGCAACATTAATTCCTTGAAAAACAAAGCCTCACTACGAACTGTCTGCCAGTGACTAAGCATGTTGCAAATGTCAAATGTTAGCTGCAGTAGTAAACGCTTACTCCTAGGCAAGTTCTTCCTTTTTTACAGCTACTCTGCTTGTTAAATACATAGCATGTGGCAAACAAACATGGATCTCAGACGTCAAATTGTCAGACTGTGTTTAGGGCCCTTTACCATGTTGATAAGTGTAAGGACCTTATGCCTGCAGACCTGCTAGATTGTTGTCCAACGAGTTCTTACTGGTCTCTCTGTAGGATCCTCAGTGTCCATGAGCCCCTTGTTTCATAAACCAGAGACAATTCATACATGGTCATCTTACTAATTACTAGCTGAATGTCTCACCCAGTGGCCTCAAAGTATATTTCTGCACTCTAGTACTAGTGACTGCAGTGTCCTCCACAGGTTCCTCCCAACCAGAAACACCCAAGTGCCCTCACACTTGCCCTCAACCACCCTAAATCTGCAACCCCAGTTTTCTAGGGTTCACACAACCCTTTCAGTCACCAACCAGCACATGCAGCACATAGAGGAAACAGTTGGGGAGAATCAGAGCCCAGTTCAATACTTACCTCATCCTGTCATGTCATGCTACTAACAGTTGACAGACTGGCTTGGCTGAGTTTAAAATGACACCAAGCAATATTCTTATTCTACAGCAGTACTCCATACAACTCCATTACTTAATGGCCCTGTAACCTACTTTTCATGAGATCTTTTTTACTATGTTTTTCTGCCTCCTTGTAACATCTTCAATGACCTCCCAAACATCTCATTTTTCCTCTCATTTCCATTTGTTTGTGTTACAGGACTATTGGTATGACAAAGATGCAGTCGGCAATATGTGTATCAAAGAGGAGAGCACAAAACACATAGTGCTCACTAGCATTTCAAATTTAATGTATCAAACAGAAATGTATCACATTATACAGATAACTACTTTCTTTATAGTGGCAGTGCATGGCACATGGAAAAGCGCATCAATTTGAGTTACCATTACTAACATAGAGAATACTGAACAGAAAAAGTGACACAAAACTGAAAAAAGAATAAACAAAGTGTGATTAACATGTATCAAAGAGGAGAGCACAAAACACATGTTGATCACTTGCATTCCGAGTTTAATGCGAGCTTGTTGGTATTAGTCTCCTGAAGTCACACTACAAATCATTAGAGCTCCCTCTAGCTGCAGTAATATCATTACTGGGAGGTTTATTCATTTACTTCCTACATTTGGAACAAGCAGTGTGCGTTAAATGCAGTCACGTGCACTGCTATATGCACAATGAGAAACCTCAAGGCAAGCAAGGGTGGCTATATTAATACATACAGTGGGATTGTGCAGAATGAACGTAAGAGGAAGTCATATCAAAGGAGCAAAAAAAAAAGGAATAGAAGGTACTTTTTGGAGAGAGGAATAAATGCTTGAGTCCTCTGGACCTAGTAGTGATTAGTACAGTCTTTAGTTGTTTGGCATTGAATTTCACATTACCTATGCTTTCTCAGGCTGAGAAAGCATAGGTAATGTTGATAAGTGTAAGGACCTTATGCCTGCAGACCTGCTAGATTGTTGTCCAACGAGTTCTTACTGGTCTCTCTGTAGGATCCTCAGTGTCCATGAGCCCCTTGTTTCATAAACCAGAGACAATTCATGCATGGTCATCTTACTAATTACTAGCTGAATGTCTCACCCAGTGGCCTCAAAGTATATTTCTGCACTCTAGTACTAGTGACTGCAGTGTCCTCCACAGGTTCCTCCCAACCAGAAACACCCAAGTGCCCTCACACTTGCCCTCAACCACCCTAAATCTGCAACCCCAGTTTTCTAGGGTTCACACAACCCTTTCAGTCACCAACCAGCACATGCAGCACATAGAGGAAACAGTTGGGGAGAATCAGAGCCCAGTTCAATACTTACCTCATCCTGTCATGTCATGCTACTAACAGTTGACAGACTGGCTTGGCTGAGTTTAAAGTGACACCAAGCAATATTCTTATTCTACAGCAGTAATCCATACAACTCCATTACTTAATGGCCCTGTAACCTACTTTTCATGAGATCTTTTTTACTATGTTTTTCTGCCTCCTTGTAACATCTTCAATGACCTCCCAAACATCTAATTTTTCCTCTCATTTCCATTTGTTTGTGTTACAGGACTATTGGTATGACAAAGATGCAGTCGGCAATATGTGTATCAAAGAGGAGAGTACAAAACACATAGTGCTCACTAGCATTTCAAATTTAATGTATCAAACAGAAATGTATCACATTATACAGATAACTACTTTCTTTATAGTGGCAGTGCATGGCACATGGAAAAGCGCATCAATTTGAGTTACCATTACTAACATAGAGAATACTGAACAGAAAAAGTGACACAAAACTGAAAAAAGAATAAACAAAGTGTGATTAACATGTATCAAAGAGGAGAGCACAAAACACATGTTGATCACTTGCATTCCGAGTTTAATGCGAGCTTGTTGGTATTAGTCTCCTGAAGTCACACTACAAATCATTAGAGCTCCCTCTAGCTGCAGTAATATCATTACTGGGAGGTTTATTCATTTACTTCCTACATTTGGAACAAGCAGTGTGCGTTAAATGCAGTCACGTGCACTGCTATATGCACAATGAGAAACCTCAAGGCAAGCAAGGGTGGCTATATTAATACATACAGTGGGATTGTGCAGAATGAACGTAAGAGGAAGTCATATCAAAGGAGCAAAAAAAAAAGGAATAGAAGGTACTTTTTGGAGAGAGGAATAAATGCTTGAGTCCTCTGGACCTAGTAGTCATTAGTACAGTCTTTAGTTGTTTGGCATTGAATTTCACATTACCTATGCTTTCTCAGGCTGATGAATGTACATATTATGCTACTCAAGAATTGCTGTCATCTTTCTGGAATTGTATGCTCTATATACATTTCAATAAATTAATGCTTGAAAAGTCTTTTTTTAAGCAGATTTTAGTGTCACTTTAAAGTTGTCTTCCCTCTGCCATGGCTGGTCAGGTTGGTCTGACAATGTTAACATAGTAGTGCTTACAAACTGCTGTGTCTCCCTTCTCTGTCCATCCTCTCTTGGTAACAGCAGGATAAATGAGTGGGGATCAGAGGTAGGACCAGGGGCGGACTGACCATTTGGAAACTCGGGCATTGCCCGAGGGCCCGGGTTCAGTAGGGGGCCCCATGAGATACCCCTGGTACCTTTTTTATAGGCTTTTTTGAGTTTGGGCAAGGACACAGGGGCCCCATGATCCCCTATTGCCCGGGGGCCCCATGAGTTGTCAGTCCACCCCTCATTGGGACAGATAGAAGGGGTTATAAAAAAAAAAGGACAACAGTAACTTCACACAACTGTCCAAACAGGCCTTATGGAGTGGAGCATTTTACAGGCACCTCCTTTCCTTTCACAGATGGTATTCTTTAGAGCAAGGACACTGTTTTAGTATAGTTTATACCTAATTTAACTGCTTCCCCGCTGCCCTATAGCAGATAAACTGCTACAGGGTGGCAGGGGTGCACAAAATCATGTATATATACGTGATTTCGAATTTCCGGGTAGGGGGCGCCTGCGAGCCGAGCGCGCGCCCACCCACGCCGCCATTTATGGCCGCAGCTGTCAACCACTGGGTCTCGTGACTACTGAGCATCTCCGACGGGAAGGAGGACTGCTTTGTTTACTAACAGTTGTCCTCCCTGTCGGCTCGGGCATACTGCTCTGGATGGCTGTACACAGCACAGCCATCCAGAGCAGTGTGCTCACAGTAAAAACCACAGACACTGCCCTCCAGTAAAACACTCCCAGCACAGTTAATCCTTTCATCGCCCCTCATATTAACCACTTCCTGCCTAGTGCCATTAGTACAGTGTCAGTGCGGTTTTTTTTTAACACTGATCACTGTATTGGTGTCACTGGGGATGTCAGTGACATCAAGTCAGTTCCCCCAGTGTAAAAATTCCCCGCCGCAGTCCCCCTATAAGTCGTTGATCGCTGCCATTATTAGTAAAAAAAAAGTTCCAGTATATATACCACCATTTGTAAACGCTATAACTTTTGCGTAAACCAATTAATTTACACGTATTAGGATTTTGTTTAAGCAAAGACCTGTAGCAGAATACATTTTGGTGTAAATTTATGACAAAATTTGATTTTTACATCTTTTTACTGGACATGTTTAATAACAAAAAGTAAAAAATGTTTTTTTTTCTCAAAATTGTCGGTCATTTTTTTTATAGCACAAAAAATAAAAAAACGTACAGGTGATCAAATACCACCAAAAGAAAGCTCAATTTGTGGGAAAAAAGGAAGTAAATGTAATTTAGGTGCAGCGTTGCATGACCACGCAATTGTCAGTTAAAGAAACGCAGCGCCGTAACGCAAAAAATAGCCTGGCCAGGAAGGGGGGTAAATCCTCAGGAGGGCAAGGGGTTAAAGAAGAGTTGACAATCCTGAATACTCCACCATTTGAGAGTACCATTCACAGTTCCCTTTGCTGTTTAAGCTTCCTTAAAATATTTCTTCAGGTACTCTGCTTAGACTATACCTACATATAAACTAGTTTTTTTTAATGTGCTACAATGAAATGGTGATGATGGATGTTTTCATGGCAGTGTAGGCCCTTGGATGTCATATGTGAAGGTTGTTGTGCAGTGAAAGTGGTTGTCATTATGGTAAGAGTCCAACACAGTCTTTGTTCGGGGATCAGAATCCAGCTTTGCTTACCCTGGTAAACTGCTCAAACAAATAAAAGGAAGACCTTTTAATCAGAGTATAGCATCGAGTCAATTAAACTCCTGGGATATTGATCTTGTCAGTTAAGTAGCAGAGGGGGTTGTTAATCAGTTTCAGCTGCTTTGGTGTTAATGAACTTAACAACAGATGCCCTAGATGGCAAACAATGAGACGGGCCCCAAAACAGGAATGGTTTTACAGGTGGAGGCTACTGACATATTTTTACCTACTCATTTTTTCTCGCTGTTTTTCACTAGTTTTGAATTTAGTTAGGGTCAGTGTCACTACTAGTAGCATGAGGCTATACCTGGACCCTACAGAGGTTGCACAGGCAGTGCAACTCCTCCAGGATGGCACATCAATACGTGCCATTGCCAGAAGGTTTGCTGTGTCTCCTAACACAGGTATCCGTTTATGACACAGAATAGCTGCGATTCCGAGGATCGCAGCTATTCTCTGGTCATTCGCAGTTTATGACACTCAGGAGATCAGCGGAGAACATGTTCAGCCCTTCACTGGAGATCTGTGTTCTCCCTCCAGATTCTCCAGCACAGAGCTGGAGAATCGGAGGAACCGCAAACTAAGCAGCGATAATTTACCTCTGCTTAGTAAACTGATTTTATACTGTAATCTCACGAGATTATAGTAAAATCAGCTGTTTTCCAGCGTTTGTAGACTGTTTTCTAGCATTTGTAGATCGTTCTCCCTTCATTCAGAGAACTGATCTACACCGCTTCATAAAAGGCATTCACGGGAGAACTGTGTTCTCCGAGAATGCCGGAGAACTGAGCAGCGATCTATTACCGCTGGTTCATAAACGGACACCACAGTCTCAAGAGCATGGAGGAGATTCCAGGAGACAGGCAGTTACTCTAAGAGAGCTGGACAGGGCCGTAGAAGGTCCTTAACCCATCAGCAGGACCAGTATCTGCTCCATTGTGCAAGGAGGAACAAAATGAGCACTGCCAGAGCCCTACAAAATGACCTCCAGCAGACCACTGGTGTGAATGTCTCTGACCAAACAATCAGAAACAGACTTCATTAGGGTGGCCTGAAGGCCTGACATCCTCTAGTGGGCCTTGTGCTCACTGCCTGGCACTGTAGACCTCGATTACCATTTGCCATTGAACACCAGAATTAACAGGTCCGCCACTGGCACCCTGTGCTTTTCACAGATGAGAGCAGGTTCACCCTGAGCACATGTGACAGACGTGAAAGGGTCTGGAGAAGCGGTGGAGAACACTATGCTGCCTGTAACATCACTCAGCATGACCGTTTTGGTGGTGGGTCAGTGGTGGTCTGGAGAGGCATATCCATGGAGGTACGCACAGACCTCTACAGGCTAGACAATGACACCCTGACTGCCATTAGTTATCGGGATGAAATCTTTGGATCCATTGTCAGACCCTATGCTCCGGGATATCATGTTTTGGTCCATCCAACACCACCAGGTTGCACCTCAGACTGTCCAGGAGCTCAGTGATGCCCTGGTTCAGATCTGAGAGGGAATACCCCGGGACACCATCCATCGTCTCATTAGGCGCATGACCTGACATTGTCAGGCATGCATACAAGCACGTGGGGGCCATACAAACTACTGAGTACCATTTTAAGTTGCAGCAATGAAATTTCAGCAAAACGAACTAGCCTGCTGCATCATTTTTTCACTTTAATTTTTGAGGTGTCTTTGAATTCAGTCCTCTGTAGGTTGATAATCTTCATTTCCATCAAACGATGGGGCATCCTTACATTCCTAACACATTATCCAGTCCATATCAGTATAGATATCCAGCAGGAGACTTTTCCCCATTGAGTTCTGATGTCTTTTCAAGGTATTCCTTTAATTTTTTGAGCAGTGTATATTTCATCATAGCACTGGTGACTTTGGGAATTATCCCTGCTCTATGGTTCCCTCATGTATTGTAAATTATATGCTAGGTCCTCCCACAGGCTGATTGAACCTTCCCCTCTGGGGTGACATTGTTTGAGTTCCTCGGTGGTAGCTTACTTATTGGTTTTGCTATTTTCTATTCATGTAGGGGGCGGGATGCTCCCTTAAAACCACACCAAATTTATATGTGATAGATATGTGACATTGGTAACATCTACTTGCTGATATAACACATAATTCCAATTATATGAACTAAACCTTTGAGGATTGAAAAAAATGTCATACACGCCCTACTCCTGAGGAAGTGGTGAATCCGCAAATCATGTTGGCTTAATGACGGACACCAATCCATTCAAGCTGTAACTGCATTTTGTGTATTGCATGCATTTTATGTGTTTTATGAATAGATGTTCTCTGTTATGAGACTTTTATGAGATAAAAATACATTTGTATCTATGTTTTATATATTTGGTAGTTGTCTATGATTTCCTGGATGTTTAAATGTCCTATTATTCATGTAAGTGTTGTCTCTCTGATCTGTTTATGGGTGGTGCTCTTACAAAAAAGTATATGCTAGAGTTTTGCATATGATTGACTCCACCCTTTTGATATTTATTTGACAAACACATTACAAGTTAAGATTTCTCTTGTAGGCTGAATGACAGAAATCAATAGATTCCCCCATCCACATGTAACATCTTACTTTAATGCAAGTTGGAGGATGTTAAGAGACACACAAATTGGCAGTGTCCTGGAATTCAGTGGCATTCACATTCCATAGAACAGCCCCATGGACCTTGTATGTGGAACCACAGGACTTTGCTGGGGAGCAGTGTACCAGATGACTACTACATTTCCCAGAGGAGCTGGCGTCTGGGCAGGGGTATTTATATACAGAAACCCGGAAGACTGGACAGGAAGAGGGGAGAGAGCTGGAGAGCAGAGGTGGAGAGAGAGAGTTGTGCTGACTGCTGGAGTACTGGACCAGGCCGCAGAGCTAGAGAGGACAGAGGCACGGAGGAGTCACTGACCACCAGTCTTGCCATCCTGTTCAGTGAGACATCTGCCAGCAGGTGACCCAAAGCGCAGTATCCGGGCAGAATGCTGTAGGTAAGACCTGAAGGGCCCCTCTATCTTCTGAGAGAGAGAGAGAAAGAGAGACCTGATGGAACCTGATGGAAGCCACCGATCGGGTGAGAGAGTCCCATACACCAGCCAAGCAAGTGAACACTGGCATTCCTTTCAAATCTGCTACTTTCCTGCACACAGCTACGGATGTTGCATTTAGTTAACTCGTGTTGCCCAGTTACCCCAGCCTCTACTATTGAACACAGCACAGGTCAATCATCAGAGCTGACCGCAGTGCACAGCTTCTGCAGGCCAGACCACATCATTGTTCTCTTAACCATCGGCCTACCACCTTAAAGGAAATTCTACCACCATTGCCATTAATTACTGTAGCCCGGTGAGGAGTTGCCCTTTGCCAGCAAGTGCTTCTGCCAACTTCTGACACCTTTTTGCCTAAAATGTGCAACTGGCTCAGTGCATTAAAGGGATACCACCAAAGTAAAATGCCACTTAAAAGGATAGTACTTGTCCTTCCTTCTTCTTTTCCTTGTATTAATCCTTTGAGGGACTGCTACCTTTATCTCTTCCCTCTTAAAAAGTCTGGATTGTTGTAGTGCACCAACTGGGCCCTAACGAGCTTGCAGAAGATTCCTCACTGCATTTGAAGGGACACTGACTACCCTAGTTAAAGAGCTCTTTTCTATCTCACATTTGCCATCAGATCCTGAGGGCCCAAAGTGAGCTAGTTCAACCTTTGACAGTTTTCCTTGCTCACTGGGGACTAGAAACACCTCAGGTTGAAGGTTTTGGGTTAACCTATGAATAGTAGGCCTTCTAAGACTGATTGAGATTTTACTGTATGTATTATTTCTTTGCTTAGAGGTGCTAAGAGTGACAATTGCTATTACATACACCTATATCACTTTATGCTGTTTGACCGAGCTTACAGTCAAGTTTAATATAAACATCATATCAGTTCACTTCAATCTATGTGTAAGTCTATTTTTTGGTGATAATTTACTTTGGTCAGAGGAGTATTGTGGTGTCAGCAGGGGTTGGGCTTTCAAAGAGGGATCCAGAATGATAGGGAGCCCAAGAAGAATGTGTGGACAAAACTCCAGTGCCAGCTATTGTATTCCTGAGACGTCCATCTAATTAGATGCAGGCAATGTTTGTCTGACAATTTTGCCCAACTCTGAACAAACTGCAACTATGCATAGCTTATTGTCTAATCAACCTATTGCAGGGCCTGAGCATTGTTCTATGGCAAAGAAGTGAAACTCCTATGTGAATACCAAACTCAAGAAAACAAGGGGTGGAAAAGAGTGGCACAACAGGGAATTAAGCGGTGCTGTAAATGTAAGCAGTGGCCCTTATAGGGTACCTGCTATACTGTAACAATAAACTACCGCTACTGAGACTTTGCTTTCTTGTAATACATTACTGGTTCACTTAAATATTAAAAGAAAATATGATGCTGTCTTTTTTTCCAGCACTTGATATTCTCTAAAATGCTTGCATGGAGACTTCTTAGACAAAAATAATCAGATGTGTATGTTTAGCTTTATTTGCTTGTCTACAAAGCACTTATGGTGTCATCATTAGTCAAACAGATAATGAGAAATTTCTAATTTGTTGCAGTCTAGTCCACAAAGTAATGATTCATGTTTTCCTCATTTTGAAAAATCAAAATAAATTAGTCTCTAGGCTGTGGTTGCTGACTTTATTATTTTTCATCAAATATTTCTCATTGAATTTTTAAATTTGAACTCCAGGCAAACAGAAGAGATGCAGTATATATACTGTATGCAATTTACACATATATACAGTGTGTATATAATATACACTGTCTAAATGCGTGTGTGTGTGTATGTGTATATATATATATATATATATATATATATATATATATATATACACACACACTGTATATACATTATATTGCCAAAAGTATTGGAACGCCTGCCTTTACATGCACATTAACTTTAATGGCATCCCAGTCTTAGTCCGTAAGCATTAGTATTGAGTTGACCCACACTTTGCAGCTATAACAGCTTCAACTCTTCTGGGAAAGCTCAGAGTATTGTTAGAAAAGCGCCACACCCTAAACTCTCCAAAGCAGCAAATTCCCACTTCCAAAAACTCACATAAATTTTTTGACCAAGCAAATAAATAAAAGGAATGCGCTAAATGAACATATAAATAAATAAATGACAAAGAAAAAGTGTGAAAAAAAATATGAAAAAAAGAGAAGTGTTCAGAAATACAATAAATGTCCAAAAAATATCTTTCAAAATCAAGTGATGTCCACACCGTGCTAAATCCACCACCAAAAAAAGTTGGGTCACTCACCAGAGCTCAATGCTGATCAGCAAATGGACCAGCAAAAAACGCGTTTGCTCTGGGAGCAATAGATATCAATCCAGTTCTTGGATGCAGTGCTCTGAAAACAAACGATATCCCATAGGATGAGTAGCCACCATTCAAAGATATGTATAGATTCCAGGGGTATATATCACCTTTTTATCATATATCTCCGTACCATTGGGACCATATTCAAAGGCAAAAGAAAGAGATCATGGTGCAGCAAGTTTCAAAATCGTTAACCGCTTTAATATATGAATAACACTCACAATTAAGGTGTCTACACCGACACCAGTATCACAGGCATAGACTCAGGCAAAGGTAAATAGGCATACCGCCGCTCACCGCGGATCCCTGCTAATAGACCCAGAGCTGTTCCCAGACGTCGGCATCCAGTAGGCCACGCCCTACGCGTTTTGTCACTAACGACGTCCTCGCGGGGTGCCCCGTGCTTGGAAGGAGGAAAGCTTGGGACTTCACCATCCCCCAGAGAAAGGACCACCCTATGCAGCAGGGAAGAAACTGCCCAGCTAGAAGGCCTGGTAGCAGCCACTGACCTATCAGCAGCATAGGAGAACTAGGGGCCAGTAAGGGAAAGGAGCATTCTGGTGGGAAACTGGAATAGCTTCTACCCGGGACTGTTTCACACTGCAGTGGCAGGCACTGAATCCCCCACCCAGGGATTCACCCAGTACAGCTGGATGAGAAGAGGATTCATGTAGGGTCTGGGTTGGTACAACAGGAGATGCTGGATAGCTCTCCAAAAGAGAATTTTTGCTGTCTGAAGAGACTTGCATATATTTCCAGGGAGGTTGTCCTCAGTTGCCTTTTCCTTTGGGCCTCCCATACACCCCTTACCCCATCCAAGTTGAATTCCCCTAATAAAATACAAAAAACAAGCTCAAGGACTGATTGCTGTCTCCAGGACGCACGTCTTTGAGGAAAATGTGTGTTGCCTGGCTTTGCAGGACTATAGGGGGACCCAAAACTCAGCAACTCCTACAGGGGTAGTGCTACAGATGTGATATAAAAATATTCTCATATTTCCACCCTTCTGAGTTTATGTTGGTGTTTTGGCTTTGTGCTGGGAGCTTGAGGAAAAATAACTTTTGAAGCTGGGTTGGAGAGGAGGGACTTTTTACCTGCAGCTCCAGGTACTGGTATAGTCATTGAGAGTTAGTTTCCAGGAGGTACTACAGAAAGACTGATTGCTCTCAGAGTCATAGGTTTACTTGGCTGCACCCTCTCTGTCTGTATATTTTTAAGGCTACTGCTAAAGGTGCCTGCTACCATTGGGAATTTTCAAGAAGCTGTCCTTGGTGTTCTTCTTGTACCTAGGGAATTCTATATTGTAAACCCTCCTCCTGGCATTTTGGCTGAAAACTCTAATAAACTTCAAAAAAAGCCCTTAAACTGAAACCTAAGTTTGTCTGCATGCTACTGGGGCTGGAAACAGCCTCTGAACATGTAAGGGGGACGAATTTCATATCCAACAGCCCCTTCGGGGGCTCCTGCCTGTGGGATGGAATTCCACTAACATTCTGTATCTGTGGAAGTTAGGCAAGAGAGGCAAAGACATGACATCTTCAACTTTGCTTTGTTTTAAAAGCAGTAAAGAAATGTTTTGCTTGGAGTTGTACAGTAAAGCTATGTTCTAGCCAGGGATTGTCCTTTTCCTCCCGAAATCCATAGTCATATAATACTCTGGTTCCTGTGTCTTCTATTTTACAGAGCATAGAGAGGGAGGGTCCTTTTTTTAGGTGCCCACCACTCTGCCTGGGTGCTTTAGCCAATTCCTATTGGCTGCCCAGCAGTGGGTCCTCGCAGGCTGCAGACGTTTGATGACATTATGATGAGGAGATTAGTTGGCAGAGGGTACGGATACTATGGCAGATCACAGCTCTACTTCTGGAAGAAGTGCTGGTGAAGGACACATGAAAGCAGACTTAGATTAATACATGATTATTTTTTTTACCCATTGCTGCAGGTCCTTTAAATGCCTGGAGGCAGGCTTTCCGATCATGTGATCACTGTAATTGGCTCCCATAGCAATCACATGAACAGAAAGAGTGACAAGGAACCAACAGATATAGCTCAGTCATTGTGCTGGGGGTGCCAAGTGAGCGCATTCATAGCCCAAAAACATACCGCATATATGTAGGGCCATAGAAGGAAGCCACAATGATGTATATATGAGTTAACAGAAAATTTTCTAAATGGGAGGGAGAGATAGCAGGGGGTTATGTGTACTTTGCATGGACATCGATCTCCTTTTCTCGATTTCTAATCCCACCAATGTATAAACTTGTTTTTGGCTAGCATGTTATTAATTCTATTATTTTATATATTATATTGTATTTGCTACTGTTGTTACTATTATTCTTCCCACTTTGTTACACTCCTCTACACTCCAGTGAAGCAATTGCGCCACCAAAGGACAAACAATAAATTTAGTAGGATACCTTCTAGTAATGCCAAGTGACAAGGACAGTTTGTTTGAGTTGTTCATATTTATTCAGCATCGAGGATCTCATTTCCTTTCAAAAATATTAAAATATGTACAGAGTATGGGCGATTGCTTGACAAGCCATGTAAAATTTTATGCACAAGCTGCGGTATTTTCCCAGCAAACACTAAATACAGTCAGGTGCACAGGCTGTAAAGTAAGGACGCATAAAATAACATTCTCTGTCTGAGCTGCCAATTAAGAAATAGATTTGAGCCAACAGATCTTTTGCCGGTTTGGCTCTGTGCTACAAGCAGATATTAAAATCCACCTCTGAATCCAGTTATGTATTAATTAATAATTCCTTAAATGTTTTTTTAAGCTTAGCACCAAAATATAAAGCTGGCCATACTCTGACAGTTTTTTTTTTTTCGTTCAGCCAGCAGGCTGATTGAAATTCAACTGGTCCCTGCTGAATAGGCCACATTTCAATCAGTGTATGGCCAGCCTAAAGCCTAACTATAGGTTTAAACTTTAAACAGTTCTTTTGGACCAAGCTGGCCCAAATTACAGTGAAGGAAATAAACATTTGATCCCCTGCTGATTTTGAATGTTTGCCCACTCACAAAGAAATGATCAGTCTATTGTATTGTAACACTGAGAGACAGAATAGCAACAAAAAATTCAAAAGCAGTCTCTTAAAGGGAGTGCTGCTAATCTCTTTTTGTTACCTGTATAAAAGACACCTGTCCACAGGAGCAACCAATCAGATTCCAAACTGTCCACCATGGCAAAGACCAAAGACTTTTTTTTTTCATTTCCCCGAAGTCCCTCTCTAAATCTATAAGCAAGGATAAAGACCTGTTATGGAATTTGGGGGAGGGGGCCCAAACAATTGTTTTTTTTTCCTTTTCAAAAGAACAGTACACATTTTTGGCAAACAATGTGTACTATCCCTTTAGGAAAAAAAGAATGGTATGGGGTCCATCTAAAAATGCAGACTATACTCTTATCCAGTTGATAAGGGTTTGGAGTGGATATAGAAGGGAACTGAAGCAGTCCAGCTGGGAACTGTGATTTAGTGGTAATAACTTTTTCTGCAAGAAGTGGAAATAAAACAAACACAGCAAGACTGCTAGGGTACACATTCCTATACTCATGTAACACTACCTCCAGAGCTATTGTTTTGTGTTTTCTCTGCATACCTGAAAATAACACCTTACTCACACAGCACTTACCGACACACCTTGAGGTATTTAAAAAATGTATCAAGCCAAGCATAGTCTTAAAGGGGAGAGGATTAGCAAGTGTACCTATACAAACAGTCAATAAGACAATAATGTTACTCTGAGAGACATGGTTAAACACCTGCAGTATTCTGACTAGCAATAATTAAAAGAGAAGTATGGACTTTAAAAAAAAGTTTATACTTGCCTAGGTGGATGCAGCATCGATTCCATCCTATGCAGCATCTGTTCCCCCACCAACTTTGTAGTGAGATCTGAGAGATCAAACATCACTGGTCAGTCAGTTCTCCCCCTCCGCTCAGAGCAGAGAGCCATGACTGTCGGTCTCCAGCTCTCTGCTCTGCCCACCCAGCAATCACTGGAGCACTGGGCTGTGGAGGGGGCGACTCACTTTGCGAGAGGTTGGCTCAGGCTCTTGGTAGATTGTTGAGAGGCTGAGCCAGGTGTCATCCCAGGCTTCTGGGTCGATCCCTACCATATGTTCAAGATTTTTTCAGAGCCTGGACCAGCTCTGTGACATCAGCCAACAGCAGGCTTTAGCCTTCTGCTGGCTGAAAATGGGTGAGTGCAGAAATAACTGCTTTGGCTATACTTCTCCTTTAAATACAATGAATGGCTGAGCGGGCACATGTATTAATGAAAAGTTCAATTGAACCTGGAATTCAGCTTTAAGTGGGCCCCCATCCTCCCCCTCTATCTGACCATTGGGTTAAGAAAAAAACACATCTAAAACCCCCTTTTCACTTACCTTAACCACTTGTCCTCCAGAGGGTTTACCCCTCTTCCTGACCAGGCTATTTTTTGCGATACGTTGCTGCATTACTTTAACTGATAATTGCGCGGTCATTCAACTCTGTACATAAATGAAATTTATGTGCTTTTTCCCACAAATAGAGCTTTCTTTTGGTGGCATTTGATCACCAGTGCGTTTTTTATTTATTGCACTTTAAACAAAAAAAGTCTGACAATTTTGAAAAAAAACAACAATATTTTTTACTTTTTGCTATAAAACATATCCAGTTGAAAAAAATCTAAAAATCAAATTTCATCATACATTTAGGCCAAAATGTATTCTGCTACATGTCTTTGCTAAAAAAAATCCCAATACAGGTAAATTAATTTACATGAAAGTTATAGCTTCTACAAATGGCGGTGTGTATATATACTGGAAATTTTTATTTATACTAGTAATCAGCGACTTATAGCGGGACTGCGGCGGGCATTCCGACACAACTGCCACTGACATCCCAATGACACTAAAACAGTGATCAGTGCTAATAAGAAGCACTGACACTGTACTAATGACACTGGCAGGGAGTGGTTAACATCTGGGGCGATCAAAGGGTTAACTGTGTGCTGTGTGTGTTTTACTAGGGAAATATGCTGCTGTGTATTTCTCTGCTGTGCACACTAACATGTTCTTGCTGGCAGGAGAGAGACCGGTGGGCAGTCTTCGGCTGGGACCTGGTGATTGACATCTGAAGCCGCCCCCGTACCCGGAAATGCAAACCACGTATATATACGTGATTTTGTGTAGCCCTACCTTCCTATAGCAGTACTTCTGCTATAGGGCGGAGGGAAGCAGTTTAGCTGTAGTCACATGGGCATCCAAAGCTGGGTCCTTCTCCTCTGTTAACATTCTGCATGGGTCCTTCTTCTGGGTTTCCACATCAATGTCTGAGTGATGTGGACAATTTCCATTGGCTGGCCACAGGAGGGGAGCTTTTAGAAACCAGAAGAAGACCAACCTCAGACCGAGGGGAGAGAAGCGGACAAGCCAGTGCGGGTTAACATGTGGTGCTGGATTAGCAATCCCCACAGGCTGAAATGGCATCAACGAGGGACCTGGATGGGTAGACTGAGGTGAATATAACTGACTGCCAGGTAAGAAAATTTGATCAGCTGACAGGATGGGTTAGAAGGGGGTGTGAAAGATGGATAGGACAAAACAGATTTTGGGTGGAGTTGGACTTTAAATACAGCTTGTAAATGTACCCAAATCTATTTTTTATGGTAGCGCCCTGTAATGTCTTTGTTATAAAATGATCAACAGAAATTTCTTGAGTAATCAGCATTTTTAAAGAGACAAAATTTGGGGAAATTTGCATATATTGTAGATATATACTGAATGTTTTTTTTTTCTTTTATTCCCTGTTATACACTTTAACTGGCAGTTTTGATCTTTGACTACAACCAGACAAAAGAACCAGAGAAGCCATCACTAACGGCATGAGCAGAGTCTGGAGAAACCCAAGGCACGTGAAACTGCACTAATTTAAGAGCAGTTGGCCCTTGAAGTAATTCTCTGTTTTAGCAACCTGCCAGGAAGTATTCTTCTGAATCCTCTTCAGTTGTAGAATAAATCCAAGGGGCCGAACTGAAGTGTTCTGCTAATGTGCAATCAAACCAGCAATGCCTCTTCTTAGTAACAAAGCAGGCAGGAGCACTGAATCCCAACCATAGTTACCAGGGTTGCTATGCACTGGAATTCATTGTACAGCTAATTTAAAATACAATTATTATCACACCCACTTAGTGCTTTCTGATTATGGAGAAGAACATTTTAAAACTCTTCATTTAAAGTGAAAGAGATCTATGTTTATGTGATCTTTAGCTTTGGGACTAGAGGTTTAAAGCATGACACTAATCAAAAAGGCTTTTTATTGTTTAACCATTAGCCGCCCGGCCAATGGCCGTTTGGCGGCTTCAAAAGTGCTTCGGCATTCCGGGTGCACGCCATTTGGCGTGCTCCCGCACATGCGCAGTTTGCGCTAATGCAGAGCCGCGCAGCGGCGCGATCTGTCACCGGCCGTGTACCTCGGACACGGCCGATGACAGATCTGAGTACCGGCCCCCGTTGCTGGTACCATGTGACCTGCTGTGACCAATCACAGCAGGTCACATGACAGTTGTATACAATGGATGGCTTCATTCATGCCATCCATTGTATACTAGTGTCTAGCTGTGAATGGTCACAGCTAATCACATGCACATGTCATGTGATTAGCTGTGACCAAATCACAGCTAAGCACAAAAAAAAAAAACCCTGAATCAATCGATGTCATTCTGGTAAATGCTTGCTTATAGCAAAGCAATTCTTTGCTATAAGCAAATTGTGTAAAAAAAAAAAAAATACCGATCACTTCCCCAAAGTAGTACAATGTTACTATGGTAACATTGTACTACTTTGGTCATAGTAAAATATGAAAAAAAAATCTTAAAAAAAAATAAAAAAAATTTAATAAAAAATTAAAAATAAAAAAATAAAAAAATATATATTTTTTTTTTTTTTTCATACTGTCACCAGTCAGTGTCCCTGTTCACCGCAATGCCAGTTATATGTTGATGCTGTACTGCACTGGTGACAGTATGTAAAAAAAAAAATTGTGAAAATAATTTTTTTAATTTTTTCATTTTCCGAAAAATTATGACAAAAAAAATACAACTTCAAAAAACTCGCCATGCCTCTTATGAAGTACGTCGGACTGTCAACTCTGCAAAAAGGGGTCATTTGGGGATATCTGTACTATTCTGACATTCTTGGACCTCAAGAAATTAGATTGGCTGTCAGTACTTCAGGATTGATCAATATTCAGATCTATACCATAGTTTGTGAACTCTATAACTTTCCTACAAACTAAAAAATACATCCTAATTTGGGTTATTTTCACCAAAGACATGTAGCAGAATACATCTTGGCCTAAATGTATGAAGAACAATTATTTATTTGTAAACTTTTATAACAGAAACAAAGAAAAACGTGTTTTTTTTTCAAAATTTTTGGGGTTTTTTTGTTAATTTAGCAAAAAATAAAAACCCCAGCGGTGATTAAATAACACCAAAAGAAAGCTCTAGTTGTGTGAAGAAAATGATAAAATTTTAGTTTGGGTACAATGTTGTATGACCGCGCAATTGTCATTCAAAGTGTGAGAGCGTTGAAACCTGAAAAATGGCCTGGGCAGGAAGGTGTAAAATTGCACGGTATTGAAATGGTTAAAGATGCAAAGAGTTAAAAATTTACCAGGTTTTCATTTCTTAATTTTTATGAAGCTCCATGCTAAATATCTTAACTTTTTCACCTATAGTGGTGGAGCTACAGTATATACCATATAATGAAATTAAAAAGATAAATTTAATTTTAATAGTGCTGAGTGCTTGTAATTAACCACTTCAGCTTCCAAGGGTATTACCCCCCTTCCTGACCAGGCAATTTTTTTGCTATTCAGCACTGCGCTATTTCAACTGGTAATTGCGTGGTCATGCAATGCTGTACCCAAACAAAATTTATGTCCTTTTTTCACACTAATATCGCTTTCCTTTGGTGGTATTTGATCACCACTGGGTTTTTTATTTTTTGTGATATAAATGAAAAAAGACCAAACATTTTGAATAAAAACAATATTTTCTACTTTTGGTTATAACAAATATCCAATAAACTTAAAATTAGTCATAAATTTAGACCAAAATGTATTCTGCCACGTCTTTGGTAAAAAAAAAAAATCACAATATGTGTATATTAAATTAGTTTGTGTGGAAGTTAGGGCTCGTTCACACTTGACTTTATTTTTAACTCTTGCCAAACGCCCCTATAGCGTTTGACAGGCGTTAGACAGGCATTTGGGAAGCATTTTTAATGCTCCCCAAACTTTCCCAAATGCCCTATGCGCGGTTTTGAGGTGGTTGATAGGCGTTTGCAAAGCGTTAAAACCGCACCACAAACTCCTATAATGCAGTTAAATGGTATTAACGCTCCACAACCACGTCGCTACCGCACTGCAAACGCCTGGCAGGCGTTTGCGAAGCGGCACCATAGACTTGAATGGGAGGCTTCAACTCCTCCTGACTGGACATGAGGCGTCAGTTTTGCCGCAACGCAACACTTCCATGTGAACAGCACTGTGTGCTGCCATGTGCAGAATTTTCATAGGCATTTGAGAAGCGTTAAAAAACGCTTCCCAAACGCTTTTCTGATGCCTGCTGACAAAGCTAGTGTGAACATAGCCTTATAGTGTCTACAAACTATGGTATATATAGTATATTGGTATTTGGACACCCCTCCAAATCACTGGATTCAGGTGTCCCAATCACCTCCATGGCCACAGGTGTATAAAATCAAGCACCTAGGTATGCAGACTGCTTCTACAAGCATTTGTGAAAGAATGGGTCGCTCTGAGGACTCAGTAGATTCAAGCGTGATACCGTGATAGGTTGCCACCTGTGCAAATTTCCATAAAATTTCCTTGCTACTAAACATTGCAATGTGGAGCTCTGGCGGCCATCTTACTATACCAGACGGTTAGATCTTAAACAGATAATTGTCTGCAACTATTCTTGTTTTTTACCTGATGCACCACAATAAAAATTATTTTTAAAATTACTACACTATGGGAGTATCCTTGTCATCCCCTGGGGGAGTACTTTAGTTCACAGACACACTCCCGGGACGAATTGCTGTTATCCAGCCTAATCAGAGGGATACTACCCACCAGGAGCTAATAGGGGGACCCCTAGTGGAAGAGGATCACAAGCCCCACACCTAACTGAGGGAGGACCACCCACCATCAGATGACATCTGGATTATATATACACAAAAGCGCATTTATTATCCGGTGAGTGCGCATTGCTTTACCACTACCACACGGATACCAGGATCTCTAAGTCACCTGAGCACCTGTATCCTTATATGGAATTGCAGGACTATCTTCTTCTACTTTGAACTCATTCATATATATATATATATATATATATATATATATATATATATATATTTGCAATTTAATTAGCCTTTATTCTCATTGGTTTTATTATCAAGCGCTGCACTTTTTATATATAGATTGTTATTTCTTAAGGTGATATTGGTACCTTTTTTGTGCATAGCAGCTTGTTATTTAATTACTGAGGCGCTTGTACCACTTACTGTATATATGTGTATGTAATATTTTGCCATTTTTTAATCTCCCACCGGTTCCGTCACCCGTACGTCCCGATGCTCACAGGGAACGGAACCCGAAAGACGGATGCCGGCATCGGCCGGAGGAGATGGCCGGGGACGCAGCGGGAGGACAGCACTGGACCGTGGGACAAGGTAAGTGATCCAGAGATCCCAGAGCAACACTGCAGGGTAATCCCGAGTGTAGCTCGGGGTACCCGCTTCAGGTACTGAAACTTAACCCTGAGCTACACTCGGGAATACCGCCAGGGGGGTTAATGACATGCCTCTTGTAGAACCATTGGCCATTTAAAATGAATGCCCTATCTGTAATAAAAGTTTATTCTCCACTTATAGTGGTTTGCTGGACATAATGCAAAACAAAGGTGTTCCTTTAAAAGTTTTTGAAGTGTTGGTAACTATGCTATACTTTCTATCCAAAAAACAAGTGGAATTGCGCTCCACTAATTTATTTTTTATATTCACTTACCTTTCTTCTGTCTAGTTCCTGGTTTCCCTGAAGGCACTGATGATGTAGCCTCAGTCCACATTAGTATTCCCTGGAAAGGCAATGTCATCAGGGTCTTCAGGGAGATCTTGTACCTTACCTGCGTGATCTTATGGGATTTCGCAAGATCTCACAGTATTGTTATTTGCATCTGAATTACATTTATCTTAAAATAAACAGAAATATCAGGGTAAGACTTTTTTTTTTTCTGAACAGATGAACATATTATTGAAAGGTGCATGCCTGAAATGACCCCCAATGATGTAATTTTCTCTATCTCGCACGTGCATAATAGGATTATATTGCGAGCAAACCCTGGAAATGAATTTTAAAATGGAAGCGCAGGAGCGAGGCCACAGGCAGCTGAGAGGGACCAAGAAGAGGATGAAAGAAGGAGAGGTCCCATGGAGGTGTACTTGCTTATGTTTTAGGTTATCTTCATGAAGTTAGCTGTAAAGGTGGGGGAGATCCTCTTGAAAGATATTTTTAACCAAGAGTTGTTTTAGTTTTAAGATTAATAGTCGCAAAACAAATGATTTAAATAATGCTGCCATTTGCTGCCTGAAATTTCAGCTATAGCACACAAAAGCACTATAGAATTATTCCTCAACTGTATGAAAGTTTATATCTCACTTACCTTACTGCCCCTTGGCGAGTATCATCTTAAGTCCCCCTTGGCATGTATACATATGTATAGTAAAAGTATCCCCCAATTCTGTGTATATTTTCCCAAACTATTCCATAACTTGACCTTTTATAAAAGGAAAATGGTCCTTTAAAATAAAATCATCAAGCTTGCACTCCTCCTGAATGACTGTAGCCTATGCTAATACCATTCCTGAAGATGTCCAGGGAGGGGTGAAATGCATAGAACGTAATTTTTGTTTCCGGTGACTTCACATCCAGCCCATGGAATGTACTCCATGGTAGTACTACCTAGTTTTAGGTTCTGGCAAACAGATTTCTGTAATATTAAGTGAGTGCGATTTTTAGTATATACAGTCCTTGAAAAAGTATTCATACCCCTTGAAATTTTCCACATTTTGTCATGTTACAACCAAAAATGTAAATGTAATTTATTGTTATTTTGTGATAGACCAACACAAAGTGGCACATAATTGTGAAGTGGAAAGAAAATGATAAATGGTTTTCAAAATGTTTTACAAATAAATATCTGAAAAGTGTGGCGCGCATTTGTATTCAGCCCCCTTTACTCTGATACCCATAACTATAATCTAGTTGAACCAACTGCCTTCAGAAGTCACCTAATTAGTAAGCAGAGCCTACCTGTGTGTCATTTAATCTCAGTATAAATACAGCTGTTCTGTGAAGCTCTCAGAGATTTGCTGGAGAGCATTAGTGAACAAACAGTATCATGAAGGCAAAGGAACACACCAGACAGGTCAGGGATAAAGTTATAGAGAAGTTTAAAGCAGAGTTAGGTTACAAAAAAATATCCCAAGCTTTGAACATCTCACGGACCACTGTTCAATCCATCATCCAAAAATGGAAAGCGTATGCACAACTGCAAATCTGCCAAGATATGGTTGGCCACCTAAACTGACAAGCTAGACAAGGAGAGCCTTAATCAGAAGCAGCCAAGAGGCCCATGGTAACTCTGGAGGAGCTGAAGAGATCCACAGCTCAGGTGGGACAACTATTAGTCGTGCCCTCCACAAATCTGGCCTTTATGGAAGAATGGCAAGAAAAAAGCCATTGTTGAAAGAAAGCCATAGGAAGTCTTGTATGCAGTTTGTGAGAAGCCATGTGGAGGACATAGCAAACATGTGAAAGAAGGTGCTCTTGTCAGATGAGACCAAAATTGAACTTTTTGGCCTAAAAGCAAAATGCTATGTGTGACGATAAACTAACACTGCACATCAACCTGAACACACCATCCCCACTGTGAAACGTGGTGGTGGCACCATCATGTTGTGGGGATGCTTTTTTATAGCAGGGACAGGGAAGCTGGTCAGAGTTGATAGAAGATACATGGAGAGCCAATAACAGGGCAATCTTAAAAGAAAACCTGTTAGAGTCTGCAAAAGATGAGACTGAGGCACAGCTTTACCTTCCATACAAAAAACAGCTTCAATGGAATGGTTTAGATCAAAGCATATTCACGTGTTACCCCAGGTTCACACCTAAGCGTTTTCCGCAGCGTTTTGCAGAAACGCACTACAGTCCATTTAACATGATTTCCTATGGGACACGTTCACATCTCTGTGTTTTCACCCAGTGTGTTTTTTTGGAAAGGGTCAGGGACTTTTTTAAATGCAAAACGTTGCGTTTTTGGTTGTATAGAATTCAATGGAAATGCTGCAGAAAAGCATGTAGTGCGTTTTTGATCCGTTTTGGTGTGTTTTGCATTTTAATCTGGCTAGCAACAAGAAAAACAAAATGCATCAAAAACACGGCAAAAACATGTGCAAAAACACAAAACAGACCATAAAAAGCACTGCATAAACAGAGCAAACGCAAACTGCAAAGGTGTGAACCTAGCCTTAGAATGGCCTAGTCAAAGTCCAGACATAAATCCAATTGAGAATCTGTGTCAAGACTTGAAAATTGCTGTTCACAGATCCTCTCCATCCAATCTGACAGAGCTTGAGCTATTTTGCAAAGAATGGGCAAAAATGTCCCTCTCTAGATGTGCAAAGCTGGTAGAGACATCCCCAAAAAGACTTGCAGCCGTAATTGGAGAAAAAGGTGGTTCTACAAAGTATTGACTCAGGGGGGCTGAATACATATGTATGCCACACTCTTCAGATATTTATTTGTAAACAATTTTGAAAACCATTTATCATCTTCCTTCCACTTCACAATTATGTGCCACTTTCTGTTGGTCTAGTACATAAAATCCCAATAAAAACATTTACATTTTTGGTTGTAACATGACAAAATGTGGAAAATTTCAAGGGTTATGAATACTTTTTCAAGGCACTTGTATATGTTTTAATAAAGCACAACTATACTATGGTGGAATCCCTTTCTTTTTGTCTGAATGTGCATTGAGTCATGAATCCCTGACGGCGGTACAGTTGGCTGGAGATTCCTAGAGGAGGAAGCCAAGGACAAGGAGGCAAAGACTGACTGATACTGCAGGAGAGTCTAAGAAGGACCAATTTTTCCCAGGTTGTTGCAGGGCAAGCAAAAAGCTGTTTAGACTCTTGTAGCTGTAAATCTGGGAGTCATATCTCTCCAGAGAGTGGGGGAGCACCCGAGGGGGGCAGTCACAATGCTTGAAATAGATGCAAAAAGGAAGCGGTAGATTAACAGAAGGCACGTATTTGAGCACAAAGTAATTTATGAGTGATATGAACTGATTTGTGAAATTTGTTGGTCTTATATATTTTTGCATAGAGTGTGTTTTGAGGGTGTAAAGTGGAAGTGATTGATTTACAGAAGACACATTTTTGAACAAAGAGCACTTTAAGAGTAATATGAAACTAATTGGGGTTTGTTTACTAAAGTTGGAGAGTGTAAAATCGGGCTTACTTCTGCACCAATCACTTCTAACCTCAGCTTGTTCAATTAACCCCTGCATGCCGACCATATGCAAATATGCGGCCTCTCGGCGACTGGGCCTTGGTGCTGAGCGGTCGCATATTTGCGTACCATTTGAAAACACATATGTGCTGAGAGTGTGCTCCCAGCACATGTGTCGGTGTCCCACAGAAAGGTCCTGATCTCCCCTTGCGATTGGGACCTTTCTGATCATGTGACCACTGTGACAGCGAACCACGGAGGTCACATGACCCTAAAACCCTGCCTCCAGGTGTCTGAAACTCCTTAAAGGGCACAAAAACCTGGAAGCTGATTGATTTCTATGCAGAAGTGAGCCTGATTTTGCATTCTTCAGCTTTAATAAATAAACCCCGTTGCATATTTTACAGAATAACTTTGCACATAGTTTTTAATCTTATATATCCACATTTTGTCACATTGTTTATTTAATATAATGCACAATTTCATGGGTAGTGCTGTGAGAGATATTTTCCTTTGATAACACCCCACCACAACTTCTCAATTTGTAGAAGAACTACTTCCTCTGCACTTTCTTCACCTGTGGCAGACATCCTCTTGGTCAATGGCTATGCCTGTATAGTCCTCATAGACTTTTATACGGCCAGTACAAGAAACTGCCTCATCAACTGGGACGGTCCTGTACAGGTCTATAAAATCTCAGTGTGCATCTGCAGTCAGCAGTTAAGAGGATTCCTTGTGGAGAAGTAACTTGTGCACAGCATGTGGCTCTGTTACAGACATATGTTAGGAGCTGCAGTTAGAGGAATAAAAAAGAAAGTGTTCACTGAGAATCACAAAACACGTGAATCAGTAGGTTGCAAGCAGCAATTCCAAATAAAAAATTTTTAGAGCAAAAATATCTGCACTTCCAACACAGGCAATGGTCTTAAGGAGTCACCAACACATGATGTTGCTTCATGTAAAAAGCTTCCATATGTAAGTAGCCTCCCTAGAGGTCTGATTATGTCCATATTTCTGTGCTCAAAGCGGTACTTTTTTTTTAATGGAAATATGTCGTTTTTCTATTGTAGGCCTGTAATTTTTAGGAATAACTCACTGAAATCTGTCTGAACAAGAGTCTAGTAAACATTCCGGGTATGTTAAAATTTGAAACACAAAATCATAAATTAGAATTTAATAAATAATCATAAAAAATAATAATATAATAATAATAAATGTAATTCAATAATATAATCAAACCAAAAACACTGAAATTTTAAATAGAGTGCCAGTTCGCACATCAATGAGCAAAGTCGCAAATATTTTTCAGTGTCTGATGATGAATTTCCCCACGAATCATTATCACTCAATTTTGCAAGTAGATCTAAATTACTATCTCTGTTCTCTAGCTGGTCTAAAACCGCTTTTGACCTAAAGGGACACTTTTTGGATGCCATGGACTTTTCTCAGTTTCAAGGCAGAAAGAACAGTAAAAATGCAGGCAGGGCACAGGACAAAGCACTCGGGACAAAATGTATGTGAAATTGTTTGATACAGTAATGTTTTACTATGTGATTTTAGTGAATTTAGTGAATGTCACTTTTAAAATTTTTAAATTTCCCGCCAGTTCCGTCCCCGTACTTCCTGACGTCGCAAGGAACGGAACCCGGAAGACAGATGCCGGCATCGACTGGAGGACATTGCCAGGGACAGTGCAGGGGGGACATTGCAGGAGCGAAGGACAAGGTAAGTTCAGAAGAGATCCCGGAGCAACGCTGCAAGGTATTCCCGAGTGTGGCTCGGGGTTACCGCTTGTGGTGCTGAAACGTTACCCCAAGCTACACTCGGGAATACCTCCAGGGCGGTTAAGGGTTTTAGGCTGCCACCCTATGGGTGAGATTTAATAAAGCTGGAGCACTCGGAATCTGGTGCAGCTGTGTATAGTATCCGATCAGCTTCTAACTTCAGCTTCTTCAATTAAGCTTTGGGAAAAAAAACCTGGAAGTTGATTGGTTTCTATTCAGAGTTACATCAGATGCTGCACTCTGCAGCTTTAGTAAAAAACCCTTTCTCAGTCAGTGGGATATGGCTGATCCTGTTTGTTTCAGTCTTTGAAAAGTTTGTTCATTTTCAGTTTTTTTGTGCATTTCTCCCACTCTTGGCCTGCACAGCTTAAACCAACCCATTAGCCATATAAAGTTTGCTTTGCTCTTTAGCCATCAGCTCTTGGTGTACTAAGAAAAAATAGCCAAACTCTGTATCTTTCAGGCTAACTGGCCTTAAATATGATGTGCTTTTTGTGACTGTAATGTCTGCTCTAGTTAATGTGATAGCAATGTATCCAGTTGATTATGGTAAATGGCTTACCATGTACATCTTTGAAAGTTTTTTTTAAGAAATTACTGCACTTTGGTAATCTTGTTTAGATCTGATCTTTTTCACCTGTATATTTAAAAACATTAATTAATTAAATATATTATAGTTCTAGTTTTGTAATATAGTGAAGGTAAATTCCAAAACCTGGTCCTATAGCTACTGTAGCATGTTAGTTTAGCTGGTTGTTCTGCTAACTAGCCTGGAGGAGGGCACGCTGCCTTCCCAGGCACCTGCTGCCATGCGGTCTCAGGTGGGCAACCTGAGGGCCTGAAGTAAGAGTGTGACCTTGGTTATTCAGCAAGCTGACTGAGGGGGGCTGTCTGAACAATTTGGCTGGTATAACTGGAGGGCATTGCTTGGAAGATTTGAAGGAGGCTACCATTCTGTCCTTGAGCCTTGTGAGTACAGACACTGTGGGATCCTGGGGTCTCTGTGTGCTTTGCTACCCCATTGGTGCTTTGTAGTCAGTATGAGTCTGAAACAAGTGGACACCGGCTGGTGCCCTAAAGAGCACTGTCAGTTTAATCCCTCTCTGACATGGGGATTTTGCTCAAGACTGCTACTTAACCTAGCCTGTTGCTTGTCAACTGGGAGACAGGTTTTTGTACAGATATGCCTTCTGTTCACACTGCACTTGAGGGAGACAGCAGCGTGATAAGGATGCCACTGGGGCTGGGACCAGTAATACGCACTCAAACCATATTCTGCCAGTCCAGGGAGACCTGCATCTCTACTGTACAGAACACTCAACTGATGAAGCAGAGTAGCTTAGGATGTAGCTATGTATGTGGTTGTTTACTTCACCCCACCAATTATTTACATTTTTGATAGGGGGTGCACAAAAAAAAACCCAGTTGCACTGGGTAAGGCAACAAAACAAAACAAAAAAAGACAAAAAAAAACCTGTGTATATAGTTGTACCCAGGGGAGGACTGACAACTCATGTGGCCCCCGGGCAATTGAGATCATGGGGCCCCTGTGTCCTCGCCCACACTCAAATCACACCCAAAAAAGCCTATGAAAGGTACCAGGGGCATCTCATGGGGCCCCCTACTGACCCTGGCCCCAAATGGTCAGTCCGCCCTTGGTTGTACCTGTGCATATACTTGAACAGCAGATACTATATTTTTGCAATTCTGATGTATTTGTATTTACTGGTCCTGTACATTTGTTATTTCCCTTTTCCAACTTTGTGAGATACTCCACATTGGATTTTTGTAAAAAAAACTTTTTACAGGGCTGGATTCCCAGGCCAGTGAGGACATGGCCTATTTTGGTGGGGGGTGAATGTAGCACCCTCCTAGTAAGGTGCTAGTATAAGTAGATTTAAAGTTGGTTCCTCTGCTCAACAGGAGAATTGTTAGGAAAATCTACTTAGGCTTTCTGCTTAACAGAGGGCTGCAATTGTTAATAGTGCTTGTTCATGTGCTGCTAGTTCTACCTCTGGCTTCCTCTGTATCCAAGCAACCTAGGAAGGTACTGGATGAAAACATGCAGAACACAACATGAATAATTAATGCCACTCCAGTCAATCCCAGGGAGTGCAGCCCAGAAGTATACTGGGAGAGGGTATTTATTCTTTGGGAATAATGAGCCTTGGATCTTTTCTGGAGAGGATTGTACCAGCCTGAGGGAAAGCATGCTGCCTCCCCAGGCATCTGCTGCCATGCGGAGGGGAGCTGTCTGACAAAGACCTGTCTGGTATCACTGGAGAGCATCACTGGGAAGATTGGAAGGAGGCTACCATTCTGCCCTTGGGCCTTGTGAGAACAGACACTGTGGGATCTTGGGGTCTCGGTGTGCTTTGCTAACTCTCTGGTGGTTTATAGTTAGCCTGGGTCTGAAACAAGGGGATACTGGCCGGTGTCCTGAAGAGCACTGTCCATTTAACCCTTCTCTGACATAGGGACTTTGCTCAAGGCTTCTACTTAAGGAGTTTTGTCCTTAACTGTAATTAGTTATATTCCTGAAGCATCCTACCAAATTCCCTATCCCTATCCAAGTTTTCCAATAATAAAACATCAAAATTAACAACCCCTAGACTGATCATTGGAGACAATGAACAAAAGTGTGCGTGTACCTGGCTGCAGAGGCGAAGAATAGAAAAGACCTGGACAATAACTACAGCAAACACCATCTCGCTGTGACAGAACTCCACCACTTGAAATATTTGTGAGATACTATGTTAATTTATGTCAAGAAATCATAGTAAACTACAGATGGATATATTGTATCTTAAAAAGCTATACAAAACTTCAGACAAACCCAAACATACTCTATTGTTAGCCCTAAAAAAAATCTGTGGCACAGTGCTTATATGTGTGTCAATTGTGTATGATGTGTGGACTAAAGAGTAGAATATCAGGAGAGCCTTAATGTCCCATACCCTAAATGTTTTTAGGGTATGGGACAATTTACATAAAAATATGAAATGGGAATTTAATTCAATATTAATGCCTCTCACGAATTCTGAGTACTTTCCTCCGGGAAAGAACAAGATATCGGGGAGATGGTTTAGAAAGGAGGATACCCAACTGAGAGATGTATTGGTGGAGGGGGAATTGAGATCACTTAAAGAGTTAATAGAGAAGAAGGGAGACATTTTTATTAGAATGGATGAGTGGAAATACCATCAATTGAAAAGTTTTATTGGAAAACTACCGAAACCTTTGAGAATAAAACAGGAGTGGAATATGTTTGAAAGGTTGTTGGAGACACGAAGGGATGGGAAGCACGGTATTTCAAAAGTGTATAGAATACTCACAGAATTAGACACAAACACAAAGTTAAACTTTATGACAAAATGGGAAAGAGATATGGGAGTTGGGTTTGATGAAGATAGACAGAGAAAGATGTTTAGATTGATACACGATAATGTTAGTATGAGAGAGGTGGAGGTTAATTATAAGTGTGTGACACGATGGCACATCACACCGAGTGTAGAACACAAGATGAATGGGGAAAGTTCAAATATGTGTTGGAGAGGATGTGGAGATATAGGCACGGTGTTTCACATATGGTGGGAATGTCCGAAAATCCAGGCTTTTTGGAAGACAATAGTCAAGTTGATTAAAGAAAT